>NC_135824.1:750378-1050378 GCF_964213995.1 Mustelus asterias
TCACGTGGGTGTAGGCCGCAGCCTCAGTCGGGAGTTCCAGCTATGAGAGAAGCTGCAGCCGCTGTTGGCCCCGCGGCACCGGCTCACCGCACCCGCTCCGCCCGCAGCCCCGCCGCACCGCGCGCTCGTCCATGGCCCGCGCCCAGCGACTCCAGCCTCACCCGTGAAGAGAATGGTAGGAGCAGGGGGCAGGTCGGGGGTGGCGGAGCGGGGGCCGCGGGGAGCGCGGGCCCGGAGCCGCTCGGCGAGGCCGGGAAAGCCGCAGTAAACCATGGTGACTGCCTCAGTGAGGCGGCCCCGGGCCCCCCGCTCAGCCTGGGTGACTCTGAGCCACTCCAGCCTGTCATTCCCTCCGAATCTCCGCTTTGTCTCGTTCCGAGGAAAGCCGGGGACACCGCACTGCAGAAAGAGGCCGTTTGGCCCATCGCGGGCTGCACTGTCTCTCTGGCACGGTGGTTATCACCGCAGCCTCACAGCGCCAGGGACTCGGGTTCGATTCCCGGCTCGGGGCACTGTCCGTGTGGAATCTGCTCGTTCTCCCCGTGTCTGCGTGGGTTTCCTCCAGGTGCTCCGGTTTCCTCCCACAGTCCAAAGATGTGCGGGTTAGGTGGATTGGGCATGGTAAATTATCCCTTGGTGTCAAGAGAATCAGCAGGGTAAATACTTGGGGTTACAGGGGTAGGGGCCTGGGTGGGATTGCTGTTGGTGCAGACTCAATGGGCCAAATGGCCTCCTCCTGCACTGTATGGATTTTGTGATGTCCAAGCCCTTTCCTCCACTCCTATCCCTGTAACCTCTCACATTTGCCATGACTAATCCACCTGTGGGAGGAAGCCAGAGCACCCGGAGGAAATCCACGCAGACCTGGGCAGAACGGACTCCGCACGGTCACCCAAGGCCGGGTCTCTGGTGCTATGCTAACAGTCACCATAGAGTTTAATTTCATATCACTAAAAGCGGTGGTCGTGATAAAATCTTATTACTAGATGGTTGTCAACATGTAGCTTAATACATCATTACTGACTTGTAATGATAATCTGATGTTCATACCCTAACACAGCTGAATACAAATATTGGCACATTTTATTCTCAAGCTAGTAGTAGTCATTAGGGAGCTGAGTAGTGGATACGGTCGCCTGTGGTGCTGGCCTAGTAACCCAGGTGTTGAGTTCAAATTGACATTGTGAAATTGAGTTAAATAAATCTGGTAATTTACCATCGCCAGCAATTGACCGTGAAAGCTGCTGAATTGTGTAAAAACTCAATAAGAAAATGAGCTTGCACTTATCGGTCTCGCCCTCAGTGACTTAAGTGGTTGATTCAGTGACCCACAGAGAATAATTTCCACACCTTGAAACGAACTTTTAAAAATATCATCTTGACACACAAATGCATTGGTAATGCAGGCTGAATGCTGTATCAATAAAAATAATGGTCATTATACAGGGAGGTAAAATATTGTTCTGTTGTAATATCACTTGAGTGTCACATAGAGCTTAGTAATATGGTCATAGAGTTGAGCGCAGTATAATTTGATTCCTGGCTTGCGTCACTGTCTGTGTGGAGTCCGCACATTCTCTCCATGTCTGCATGGATTTCCTCCGGGTGCTCTGGTTTCCTCCCACAGTCCAAAAGATGTGCTGGTTAGGTGCATAGGCTATGCTAAATTCTCCCTCAGTGTACCCGAACAGGAGTGTGACGACTAGGGGATTTTCACAGTAACTTCATTGCAGTGTTAATGTAAGCCTGCTTGTGACACTAATAAATAAACTTATTGTCCTGCTCTATGACATGGCATATCAGAATATGAAGTGTAAACACAGTAACTACAAAGAATAAAGGTGATATGTTTTCTCAGCTACGGAAATTTTTTGAATGGTTTGTGTCGCTGTTTCCCACCCAACTCTGAATCCTTTGATATTTCTTCAATTATTAAAAAGTTGGGTTTTTGCCACTGAGTAAAAGAATGCTTATCACAGATTTGAATTTAATCTTTTCATCTTCTTAGGCATAGCCTCAAACTTGGAATAGGCAAGGTGAAAGACTGTTTGTTTGAATTTAACTATTTTATGTAGAGAATATCAAACTTCTGGAGAGGAGGACATTACTGCTGTATTTCAGTAAAGTGGAAAAGCGTTCATTCACTCACAAGAAGCTGATACATTTTCCATCGGGAGGTATCGTGCACTGGATCGGGCCAGATGGATTGTCATAGTCTTTGCTGATCTTGTACATTCCTTTCCTACTAATTTTAATAATTTTGCACTTGTTGAGTAAATGTACATCACAATTTTGGTTAATTATTGCAGTATTCGATTTCCCACAAGTCATTGTGCACAATCATTGAATAGTGAAGGTCATTAGAGCCTGATTTGAATGTTTAATATCATTGAGTAATCGTGACGTTTACTGTTTTGAAATGTGCAATGGCACTCTGAGTGATAATCAGTGTAGTAGATATCACAGATTGACCTGTCTGTTTAGTATTGTTGAAAGGATTTTACAATGCATGTCATGATCGTAGTGTTTAATATTGCCAAGTTGTCTTTGAGTTTATGAAATTGAGGGCAAATGCTTAATCTTTATTACTGAAAGAGTAATTCGTGTTTTTAGTTTCTTGGTAATGAAATACTCAATATTATAATTGTCACCACTAACATTTGTTTGTTTATATTAGATTATTGGTGTCATTGTCATTTTGAATTAATGTTAGCAAATTGAGGGGAAAAGTAAGATCATGAATAATCAAAATTTTAAACATGATCTGAAAGAGAAACATAAATTTATCTCTGGAGTTTACATTTATACAGTGCTTTGACTTAGAAACATGTCCCATGGCATTTCAGAACAGATATCGAACCAAAGAGATTACGTGGGGTGACCAACAGCTTGTTTATAGTCGGATTTTAAAGAGCGTCTTTCATGAGAAAGGGTGATGGGATGAATTTCTACAGATTAGGACCGAGTGTGAAGCTCGTACACCCAGTGGTGGAGTAAAGGTAATGGAGAATTTCAGAGGTTGGGGATAGTGGGGATGAGCCTGGGGAGAGATTTAAAAGTGCTTTGATTTGTAGCCTGTCTATAGATGTCAGTCAGTGAGGACAGGTAGTGAGTGATCATAACTTGGTATGGGACAGCGTAGGAGGAGGAGAGAGGAATCTGCAGGTGACACAAAATCTGGTTTTGGAGTATGAATAGATGGGCAGAGGCAGGCAGTATTAGAGACAGACGTAGTCAGTCTCTGCTATTTGATGGAGCTCCGTCCAAAATATTAAATATGTTTTTATTTCTAAAATGTGTTGTGAATTTTCTGCACCTTTTGTGCTTTTTAATTACAACTTGATCTACGCTCATTGCTGATTTAATATCGGAGTGATTATTTCTATCCTTCAGCGTGGTAAAAACTTAATGCATTGAGAATAATAGACTAATCGGAGATGTTAATCAGGCAGTCTGAAATATCGCAAGTCGGTGCTTAATCTGAAAGATTAAAAAATGTAGTTAAACCATAAATACAATACAGAACAAGTGAGCAATACTTAAAGATAGTGTCTTATTTGAGGCTGGGTTGAAGCAGAGAAATGCTGATTCAAGGGTTTTAATTTTGCACCTGTCTAGTTAACAGCCTGTGGTGGCTGAGAATACCTGTTGTTCGAGGTGTCCATTAGCTTCATAGTGAATGTGATGCTTACTCATTCCTGCATGCAATCTAATTCTCAGGAGGGCAGAACAACATTTATTTCTGTTTAAAATCAGGGTAAATTAAAGATTCTCACTTTAAACTTGTGGAAGGGACTGTAAAGTTGGCAGATGGGAAAGAAATCATTATTGTCTTTGTCGCACCTTAACATAGAAAGATGTCCTGAAGTGCTTCATGGAACCGTGAGTAGAAACAAATATTTAGGAAGGTTTCAAAATGCTTGGTCAGAGATTCATTTTTGAAAGAATGAGGGAAGTGGCAAAATAGTGATTTAGGCAAGGAATTCCAGAGGTTAGGCAGCTGCTGATGTGTTGAAAGTTGGGATGGATGCACAAAATGGTCTCAGAAATAGGAATTTCTGATGTGATTGTGAGACTGAATAAGGTGAGAGATCGAGAGTGAGGAGATACATGCACTCTTCCGACCTGGTACAGTGAATATTAAACTCTGTGATTATAAAACCAAATCAAAGCGAATTGCTCAAAAATAGGAAATAGTTTCAAGCAGGTTATATTCTTTGTTATAGAAAGCAGTCACCAATGATTCAACTGTCTTCCTTCATTATGAACCTGCTTGTACAAAATAGCTAAAAAGTTTGAATGGTGGAAGTGAATTAAAATATGAAGTCCTAGTATAAGTTCAATTATTGCATCTTCAGAAAAAATAATAGTACAAAGAATTGATTTAAATTCAATATATTCTTGTCCCTTTCTGATATGGATGCAGAGTGGCACGATGTGGGTTCATGTCTGCAGTTTTCCTTGCATGTAGAGATGCTAAGGGGGAGGTAAATGCAGATATTAATCAGGAAATTGCTACGATGAACCTTGTGGCTGGTGGAAAAGACACAAATACGAGGTGATGCATTTTGGTAGATTGAACCAGGGCAGGACTTACTCAGTTAATGGTAGGGCGTTGGGGAGAGTTACGGAACAAAGAGATCTAGGGGTGCATGTTTATAGCTCCTTGAAAGTGGAGCCACAGGTGGACAGAGTGGTGAAGAAGGCATTCGGCGTGCTTAGTTTCATCGGTCAGAACATTGAATACAGGAGTTGGGACGTCTTGTTGAAGTTGTACAAGACGTTGGTAAGGCCACACTTAGAATACTGTTTGCAATTTTGGTCACCCTATTATAGAAAGGATATTATTAAAGTAGAAAGAGTGCAGAAAAGATTTACTAGGATGATACCGGGACTTGATGGATTGAGTTATAAGGAGAGGCTGAATAGACTGGGACTTTTTTCTTTGCAGCGTAGGAGGCTGAGGGGTGACCTTATAGAGGTCTATAAAATAATGAGGGGCATAGACAAGGTAGTCAATATCTTTTCCCAAAGGTAGGGGAGTCTAAAACTAGAGGGCATAGGTTTAAGGTGAGAGGGGAAAGATCCAAAAGTGTCCAGAGGGGCACTTTTTTCACACAAAGGGTGGTGAGTGTCTGGAACAAGCTGCCAGAGGTAGTAGTAGAGGCGGGTACAATTTTATCTTTTAAAAAGCATTTAGGTAGTTACATGGGTACGATGGGTATAGAGGGATATGGGCCAAATGCGGGCAATTGGGATTAGCTTAGGGTTTTTTAAAAAAAAGGGCGGCATGGACATGTTGGGCCGAAGGGCCTGTTTCCATGCTGTAAACGTCTATGATTCTATGGGCATGCTACTTGATCTGTTTCCTTTCTTAGTAATGGAAAGTTGTTGTGTCATAGATTTGAAGGAAAGAAAGCAAATAGTTCTTAAAAAGTGAGTACATATATCCAGCAATTGACCAGACAGTGGGAGGAAGCTACATTAACCTCAGAGGACTGAGTCAGTCATCCACACTGTTGAATGCCTGTCTTAAATTAATTCAGCAAACTCAATACCTCATCTGCATCAGTAGCTCTCATAAAGAGCAGTAGTATAAAAGAGCAACAATAAACTAGATTTGAGGGGGAAATGTGAGTCATAATTTCCCTTTTTATAAAAATTCAAAGTTTGTGATTGGTTTTCCTCTTAACTATAAACAGGGCAGAGAGTTAGAAGAAGACAAGAATAATTATTCTTCTGCAGGAGAGGAGGTGAAGGCATTCTTAGTTTCTGTCTCTATACTGCTCAGCTTGTTCTCATAGTTCTGTAGGTGTGGAAAGTTGGATAATAGAGGAAATAATGGTTATCTTGTTTCTCTCTTGCTCTTTGTAAAGTCTGCTTTTGGGCAATGGGTACAGATCAGATCCTGTATCCAGCAACTGGTAGACACAAAGGACATGTGACTAAGATGAAAGCAAAATACTGCGGATGCTGGAATCTGAAACAAAAACAGAAAATGCTGGAAAATCTCAGCATGTCTGAGTGCGTCTGTGGGGAGAGAATAGAGCCAATGTTTTGAGTCTATATGACCCTTCACCAGCATCATCTAGGATGACGGAGGGTTATCTTGACTCAACTTGGCTCTATTCTCTCTCCACAGATGCTGTCAGATCTGCTGAGATTTTCCAGCATTTTCTGCTTTCATTGAGAAGGACATATGACTCACTGTCCACTGTCCGCGGCGGCACGGTAGCACAGTGGTTAGTACTGCTGCTTCACAGCTCCAGGGACCTGGGTTCGATACCCGGCTTGGGTCACTGTCTGTGTGGAGTTTGCACATTCTCCTCATGTCTGCGTGGGTTTCCTCCGGGAGCTCCGGTTTCCTCCCACAATCCAAAGATGTGCGGGTTAGGTTGATTGGCTATGCTAAAATTGCCCCTTAGTGTCCTGGGATGCATAGATTAGAGGGATTGGTGGGTACAGTGTGTGGGGATATGGGGGTGGGGCCTGGGTGGGATTGTGGTCGGTGCAGACTCGATAGGCCGAATGGCCTCTTTCTGTACTGTAGGGTTTCTATGATTTCTATGAACAAGCACCTGAATTCAACAGCAAAAATAACTCCTGTTATCTGATTTGAATTATTTTCCATATTTTAAAACCTGGGGGTTTTAAAGCCTGTAGATAATCCGGCCGTGTTGCTGAGTGTTTGTGTGACCCTGTATTGAAATATTATGACATGATTTTTTTTCCTATTTATTATACAAGTTGACAACTTGCTCATGTCTGTACAATATACTCATTGATTATTTTTTATCCTTTAGCAAAAACTATTGCTGATATATTTTAATTAAAAGTGGCATTTTATATAACTCGTGCTGGTTTGAATAAAAGTCTTATATGAATGCGCTATGAATGGATAAACTTCAAAGCAAGTTGATGTGAAAAGAGTTTACAGACTCAGCATCATCCCCTTTTCTCCAGTTTGTGTTAAAATAGGTTGGTTGCGTAAATCTGTTAACTTGCTGATGATAGGTTTTTTTTCCCTTTTTAAATTATTGTTTATAAAGTCTATCTGTGGGGCAGGGTTGACAATTTTGTTATTTTGATTTGTAATTGTAGAGCAGTTTGACATGATTGTGGCCCATTAAGGATGATTATAATTTTCTCAATCCAATGACTCATCTTTTGGAGGCAGACTTACGTATTTACTTTTATTTAGAATTGAAGACTATTAAGAATTTACATAGCACTGAATGTCCCGTTTTAGGACAGATGGTAAGCGGGTAACATCTGAAGAGCTGTTGGATCATCCATTCTGCTTTTATTTTAAATAATCCATGTTGATTAAGAATAGCCATAAGGGTAATCGGATAAATGTAGATCTGCATAAATAAGAAGTTAGTTTAAAAAAACAAAAAAAACGCACATTGGATAATTCAATTTTAATGAGCACTAGTGATTTCTCTGGAGAAACAAGTGAGTGAAGACCTGAACTGAAGTAAATGGCCATGATTGTAAGTGAATGCTAAAGCAATCTGATTTTTAGTTGTTGTTTTGCAGAAGCTCAGAACTCCAATTTATATGCAAATCTTGTGTATTAAATTGTGTTCTTATTGTAAATGGTTTTTAAAGTTTACATGGCTTCATACCTGATCGTTGGCTAACTGTGCTGTGATTCACTTCAGTATTTTAGTTTTAATTTGTCAGTAGGTGATGTTAAAGTATTGTGACGACTGGTAGCGTATTCTAAAAATGTTGTGAATTAATTTAAATTTTAAAATTCATAACTTGCATCCACTTGTAACCAAAGATGGATGGTAGTTAATTTATTGCATGTCATTTCGCAAGTTAAAATTTTAGATATTAATCTAATTTTGCTCTTCTCAACTGTTGCTGCTTTATTTTTTAAATCCCATTTACACTTATTTATTTTTCCCCATCTGCAGTTCCAGTTCCCCTTGCAGACTGAGCTGGAAGAGGTATGGTCAAACTGGCATCTATGCAATCTTAATAGAAGCTGATTTATTGATGTCCTGATATGTGCATATTTGAAATAGTCCCAGTTTTCTTTTACTGTCAGTTGGAGGATAGTCAGCCTTGTCACCAAGAAATGATACAGCAGTACTGGTTTTCTACAAATTTTGTGGCTGTCTCAACCTGCTGCAAAGAAAAGATTCTACTGGACTCTGAAGCAAGTTTGTCATCGTGCTATTTTTACTGTGATATATCTAATCAACCGATTGAATGGCTATGTGCATTGTGGGTGGGAATGCCTCCTTTCCTTACATTGTGACCACTTTAGGTGAACTCTTCTGTTTTTGAAGTATTTCATGAATGTTTTGAGGAAGTTGGTCCCCATGTCTCTTTGTGCATTAGTGTCAGTTTTATTCAGAGCCATAGGATTAAGGTTTTGGTACAGTATTCTAGGTTACTTCATTATAATTTATCAACATGGTTTATTATCTCCACATCAAGATAAGCATAACATTATATCTAATGCTAAATATTTGAGGGGGAAAATTGCAATAATGTTGGTCATTAAGTAAGCACTTGCTGTGCTTCAGTGTGATGGTCCTTTGCCCTGTGTAGCAAATGAGTAGCATGTCATTTACCTTGCATGCTTTTTGATGCTAATTCGCTAATAATACTCCTGTATGGTTGTGAAAAAATTAAGATGGTGTAAAAGGGAACTATTTGTAAATTGCATTAGAGTTGGCACATAGCTATTCTGCTGCAAGTTAATCGTGGCAATTCACAGATACCTATGCTGACGTGTTCCTGTACCAATCCCAGGGAAAGATATTTAAAGTTGCTGCTTCAGGCATTGAGTGAACAATGAATTGTCGCTTGTGTGGGACTCATCTTGAGAAGTGATGGCTATGATGCATCCTAAAATCCATTATTGTAAAGGAAACACCATTACTGTAATATAAGGCTTAGTGCAGATGTACTAAGGTCATTAATTTTAGCTTTGGGTTCTTACAACTGAAACCCAGTTATCAGTGTGTGTACGGTTGTGATCTTTGCATCATTGCTAATTGTTATGCGTTAGTTCTGACTAGATATGGTGGGTTAAATCAAATGAATTTTACCATTTAACATTAATGCCTGCCTTCAGGGGAAAGAGCTGAAATTGGAGAAAGAAATTTGTAAAATTGGTGTACACCGATTCAGGTTTTTCCTATTAGATGGTTGCCATAGGGATTTCATTTTTGTTAGTAAGCTTTCTCAGAATGCTGAAATGAATGCACTTGGGCTCTGATTTGGAAATTAATTGTAAAAGATTATCTTGGCTTTAAGACTCATTATAGTAATTTAATCCCCAGGTCATTTAAAGTTTTATCTTTAGTTGACTAGCACATATGGTAAATATTGTAAAGTTTTGGTAATTGCTATAAAGTTTTCGGTTAAAGTTCTAGCTAACAGCATCATTAACATCTTTTTTTTTGATTTATGTTAATGATCTGAGCTTGTGCGTATAATGTCAAAATTTGTGGATGACATAACTTAGAAATATTATGAGCAGAGAGGAGGGTAATGTTAATCTTCAAAAGGCTATGTGCTGGTGGTATGGACAAGGTGGCAGATGAAATTTAATGCAGAGAAGTGTGAAGTAATGCATTTTGAAAGGAAGAGCACAGACAATGTAAAATGGCTTTCGGAAGAGAATTGAATCACTATCAGAAGATAAAAATTCAACGGCAAAGGGGAATAGACATGGGAATGGGATTCGTTTAGTTGCTCTTGAGAGAGCTGGCACAGACGTGATGGGCGGATGGTCACTTTCTGTGCTGAAAGCATTCTGATTCTGTATGAGGCTAGTTAATAATTGGGTGTATATGAATCTGACTGACAATGCAAGTTTTGAAAAATAATGACAGTGAATGAACATCGAGCCTAATCTTGTTAGTATATGTTTTGTCCCCAGTAAAATTTTCTTTGTGAGCCTATCCTTTCTATTTGACTACACTGGTGTTCCTAGTATGATTTCCCACTTTAAAATGATATCACTGAGCATATATTTTGCATATTAATTCCACCATTTGATAAATTACATTCAACCTAATATTTTTTCGTGTTGATATGTTCCTATGTCTTATTCACTTTTCGACACTTTTTAACAGTGGTTAGCACTGCTGCTTCACAGCTCCAGGGACCTGGGTTCGATTCCTGGCTTGGGTCACTGTCTGTGTGGAGTTTGCACATTCTCCTCGTGTCTGCGTGGGTTTCCTCCGGGTGCTCCGGTTTCCTCCCACAGTCCAAAGATGTGTGGGTTAGGTTGATTGGCCATCCTAAAATTGCCCTTAGTGTCCTGGGATGTGTAGGTTAGAGGGATTAGTGGGTAAAATATATGTAGGGATATGGGGGTAGGGCCTGGGTGGGATTGTGGTCGGTGCAGACTCGATGGGCCGAATGGCCTCTTTCTGTACTGTAGGGTTTCTAAGATTCTAAGATTACTAACAGTGATCTGTAACCACCAGTATTTAACCACATGTTTTACAAGTTAAAATCATTTCTCTGATACTAATCAAACTTACTAGTACAAACTTATTATTGGAGTATTGATTGTTCTTCCAAAGTTCACTTGGTGCGAAAGATCATAGTTTTCCATCATAATTTCCTGACACCATAGTCATTTATTTGAGTGGAATTGATAAATGTTTACAATGCAATGTATATGCACACCAATGATGAATCCTAGGAGGCCATTCAGCTCATTGAGCCTGCACCAACAACAATCCCAGCCAGGCCCTATCCCTGTAACCACGTGTTTACCCTGCTAATCTTCCTGATACTAAAGGTCAATTTGGGGGGGGGGAGGTTTAGAAATCATAGAAACCCTACAGTGCAGAAAGAGGCCATTCGGCCCATCGAGTCTGCACCGAACACAATCCCTCCCAGGCCCTATCCCCATATCCCCACATATTTACCCGCTAATCTACGCATCCTGGGACACTAAGGGGCAATTTAGCATGGCCAATTAACCTAACCCACACATCTTTGGACTGTGGGAGGAAACCGGAGCACCCGGAGGAAACCCACGCAGACACAGGAAGAATGTGCAAACTCCACACAGACAGTGACCCGAGCTGGGAATCGAACCCAGGTCCCTGGAGCTGTGAAGCAGCAGTGCTAACCACTGTGCTACCGTGCCGCCCAGAAAGGCTGCCCTTTCGAAGGATTGATCCAAGTCCAAAATGTATTGCAGTACAATTGCTTCAATTATTTATGAATGTGTCATTGCTTCCCAAATCCACGTCTATTTTCCCCAGAACTCCATGTTTGAATTCCTCTAACCTGATTTCTGCCTTGCCGCAGTATCAAAACTCCTCTTACAAAGGTCACAAATGACATCCCACGTGACTGTCACACAGGTTAACTATCCCCGCTCTTTCTTGGTCTGTTTTTGAGCCTGTGTTGGCATCATTATTCCCCTCCAGCACCTCTTCACTGTCATCCAGTTGGGTGGGTCTGCACTTGCCTGGTTCCAATCTTATCTGTTTAGTCGTAGCTGGCAATGACTTCTTCCCGCTCTTGCCTTGTTAACTCTTGTCATCCCCAAATAATTTGTCCTTGACCTCCCCCCATTTCTAATCTGCATGCTGCCTCTTGGCAATATCTTCTGAAAACATAGGTTTAGTTTTCATATCTACAATGATGACACCCAACTCCAACTCACCATCACTTTTCTCAACTCCTCCACTCTAAATTAGCAGAATGCTTGTCTGACATGCAGCACTGGATGATCAGAAATTTTCTCCAACTAAAACATTGGGAAGACCAACGCCATTGTCTTCACTCTCCGCTACAAACTGTTCCCGAGCTACTGATTCCATCTCTCTCCCTGGCAACTGTCTGAGGCCTCGCCAGACCGTTTGCAAGTCATATAATCATAGAATGGTTACAACAGGAGATGGCCAGTTGCCCTGTTGTGTCTGTATCCGTTCTCCAAGAATAACCTAGCAAGTTCATTCCTCCACCCTTTCTCAGGCGCCGTGCAATTATTTTCTCTTTAGATGTTTATCCAATTCTCTTTTGAAAGCCATGGTTGAATCTGTCTCCACTATGCACTCAGGAAGTACATTCTGCTGCATTTAAAAGAGAAACCTTTTTCCTTGTGTTGCCGTTAGTTCTTTACCTTGAATCAATATCTTCTGGCTCTTAACCCTTTGGCCAGTCGGAGCAGGCTTCTCTCTACTTGTCGAGACCACTCATGATTTTGGAAACTTTCCAAATCTGTCAACCTTTTCTTCCCCAAGGACAAAAGCCAAGCTTTATCTGTCTGTCCATGTAATTGAAATCCCTCATCCGTGGAACCATCCTTGTAAATCCTTTCTGCCTCCTCAAGAATGAATCAACACACTACTCCAGTTGCAACCAAGCCAGTATTTCACGCAGGCTTATCGTATCTTCCTTGATTTTATACTCTACCTCTTTTTATAAAACCCTGGATCATGTTTGCCTTATTAACCATTTTCTCAACCATCTTCAACTTGCACAGAAACCACCAGAGCTCTGTCCCTGCAGCCTCGAGCTGAGCTTCCAAACACCAATCCATTACCATCACTTAGACCACCTATTTCCACCTCCAACGTCGCCCTACTCCATCCATGCCTCTGCATATGCTGCTGAAATGCTCATTCATGCTTTTGTCACCTCCAGATGCGACTTCCAATTCACTCCTGGCAGGTTTCCCACAATTGAAGGCGGCACAGTGGTTAGCATTGCTGCCTCAGTGCCAGGGAGCCGGGTTCGATTCCCAGCTTGGGTGACTGTGCGGAGCCTGCATGTTCTCTCCGTGTCTGCGTGGGCTTCCTTCGGGTGCTCCAGTTTCCTCCTACAGTCCAAAAGATGTGCTGAATAGGTGCATTGGCCATGCTAAATTCTCAGTGTCGCCGAACAGGCGACGGAGTGTGGCGACTAGGGAATTTCCACAGTAACTTCATTGCAATATTAATGTAAGCCTACTTGCGACACTAACAAATAAACTTTAATCTACTCTCAAACTTGAGATCACCCAAGCTTCACTGTCCATGTCCTTACTTGCATCAAAACCTGTTCACCAATTTAAATATCTCTTATCCAGGCAAAATACAATTGCAAAGCTATGTTAGCCATGCAGGAGAATCTCTACAGAATTCTCCTGTACTCGCTGATCTACATTGGCTCCCAGTCAATCAATGTCTCAATTTTAAACTATGCATTCCTGTTTTTAAGTCCCTCCATGGTCTTGCCTTCCCTAACACTAATCTCCTCCAGCCCCAAAACTTTGAGATCTCTGTGCTCATCTATTTATGGCTTCTTCAACATCCTCAATTTTAATTATTCTTCCATGGCTGCCATGTGCTCAGCTGTCTGGGCCCTAAGGTTTGGTATTCCCTCCCTAAACCTCTGCCTCTTTATCTCTATTTCTTCCTTTAAGACATTTCTTGATCTATCTCTAACCTACTCTTTGGCCATTTGCCCTCATGTTGACTTAATGGCTTGGTATCAAACTTTGCTTCTTGAGGCTTCTGTGAAGCATCCTGGAACTTTATGTTAAAGTGGCTCTAGAAATAAACACTGCTATTCATGTATCCCAGTATACAGGTTGCTCTAGTAGTTCATTTACCTTCTATGTGGATGGCGCTGGATGGAAACTGAGCCTCCAGTTTTGGCTATCTTTTTTGATCAGGCAGTTTGAGGATGAATTTTGCATTGTAACTGTGGAGTAGAGAAAGAGCTTGCCTTATTTAGTGCCTTATCTCATACACAAGACACCTCAAAACAAACAGCAATTAATTGGGCAGAGTTTGTAAGGAGCATCCAGGAGGGCTTCCTGAAACAGTATGTCGATAGTCCAACTGGGGAAGGGGCCATACTGGACCTGGTATTGGGGAATGAGCACGGCCAGGTGGTCGATGTTTCAGTAGGGGAGCAGTTTGGGAACATTGACCACAGTTCAGTAAGCTTTAAGGTACTGATGGATAAAGATAAGTGTAGTCCTCAAGTTAAGGTGCTAAATTGGGGGAAGGCTAATTACAACAATATTAGGCAGGAATTGAAGAATGTAGATTGGGGGCAGATGTTTGAGGGTAAATAAACATCTGGCATGTGGGAGACTTTCAAGTGTAAGTTGATAGGGATTCAGGACTGGCACATTCCTGTAAGGATGAAGGATAAGTATGGCAAGTTTTGGGAACCTTGGATAACGAGAGATATTGTGAGCCTAGTCAAAGAGAAAAAGGAAGCATTTGTCAAAGCTAGGAGGCTGGGAACACATGAAGCAAGTGTGGAATACAAGGAAAGTAGAAAGAAACTTAAGCAAGGAGTAAGAAGAGCTAAAAGGGGTCATGAAAAAGCATTGGCCAGCAGGATTAAGGAAAATCCCAAGGCTTTTTACACATATATAAAGAGCAAGAGGGTTGGCCTACTCAAGGACAAGGGAGGAAATCTGTGTGTGGAGCCAGAGGAAATGGGCGAGGTATTAAATGAGTACTTTGCGTCAGTATTCACCAAAGAGAAGGACTTGGTGGATGATGAGTCTGGGAAAGGATGTGTAGTTAGTTTGAGTCATGTTGAGATCAAAAAGGAGGTGGTATTGGGGTTCTTGAGAAACATTAAGGTAGACAAGTCTCCAGGGCCTGATGGGATATACCCCAGAATACTGAGAGAGGCAAGGGAGGAAATTGCTGGGGCCTTGAGAGAAATCTTTATATCCTCACTGGCTACAGGGGAGGTCCCAGAGGATTGGAGAATAGCCAATGTTGTTCCTTTGTTTAAGAAGGGTAGCAAGAATAATCCAGGTAATTACAGGCCGGTGAGCCTTACATCAGTGGTAGGGAAATTATTGTAGAGGATTCTTCGAGACAGGATTTATTCCCACTTGGAAATAAGTAGACGTATTAGTGAGAGGCAACATGGTTTTGTGAAGAGGAGGTTGTGTCTCACGAACTTGATCGGGTTTTTAGAGGAAGTGACGAAGATGATTGATGAGGGTAGGGATGTTGTCTACATGGACTTTGGTATGGCCTTTGACAAGGTCCCTCATGGCAGACTAGTGCAGAAGGTGAAGTCGCACGGGATCAGAGGTGAGCTGGCAAGGTGGATACAAAACTGGCTCAGTCAAAGAAGACAGAGGGTACCAGTGGAAGGGCGCGTTTCTGAATGGAGGGCTGTGACAAGTGGCGTTCCTCAGGGATCAGTGCTGGGACCTTTGCTGTTTGTAATATATATAAATGATTTGGAGGAAAATGTAATTGGATTGACTAGTAAGTTTGCGGACGACACAAAGGTTGGTGGATTTGCGGATAGCGATGAGGACCATCAGAGGATACAGCAGGATATAGATCAGTTGGAAACTTGGGCGGAGAGATGGCAGATGGAGTTTAATCCGGACAAATGTGAGGTAATGCATTTTGGAAGGTCTAATCCAGATAGGAAATATACAGTAAATGGCAGAACCCTGAAAAGTATTGATAGGCAAAGGGATCTGGGTGTACAGGTACACAGGTCACTGAAAGTGGCAATGCAGGTGGAGAAGGTAGTCAAGAAGGCATACGGCATGCTTGCCTTCATCGGCCGGGGTATTGAGTTTAAAAATTGGCAAGTCATGTTGCCGCTTTATAGAACCTTAGGTCACACTTGGAATATAGTGTTCAATTCTGGTCGCCACACTACCAGAAGGATGTGGAGGCTTTGGAGAGGGTACAGAAAATATTTACCAGGATGTTGCCTGGTATGGAGGGCATTAGCTATGAGGAGAGGTTGGAGAAACTTGGTTTGTTCTCACTGGAGCGACGGAGATTGAGGGGTGACCTGATAGAAGTCTACAAGATTATGAGAGGCATGGACAGAATGGATAGTCAGAAACTTTTTCCCAGGGTGGAAGAGTCAATTATTAGGGGCATAGGTTTAAGATGTGAGGGGCAAGTTTTAAAAGAGATGTACGAGGCAGAATATTTACACAGAGTGGTGGGTGCCTGGAACTCGTTGCCGGAGGAGGTAGTGGAAGCGGATATGGTAGTGACTTTTAAGGGGCGTCTTGACAAATACTTGAATGAGATGGGAATAGAGGGATACGGTCCCCGGGGGGTTTTGGTTGAGTTGGGCAGCATGGTCGGTGCAGGCTTGGAGGGCCGAAGGGCCTGTTCCTGTGCTGTAATTTTCATTGTTCTTTGTTCTTGTTCTTTATTAATTGAATTATTTTGAAAATAGTACAATATTGTTGAAAGTAGACAATGTTCTCCATTTTCTTTGTTGGAAGCGAGAAGGAAAGGTAGATGATTCCAGACAATTTGTAGAATGGAGAAACGCCCATAAGAGTTAATCCTCAAGTGTCATGGATAGTTGGGTGTATTTCTTGACACCTACAGGCAAGTAACTCCCTACTTCCAAGGATGAAGTGAAGTGGGAAATTAAGCAGAATGAGATTAAATGCTGTTAAACTCCTGTGGTAATGATCAGTTAAAGTGAAAACTCCCTTTTGTAATGAAAGGTTTCCATAGTCCCAGTGCAGTTAGTCATTCAGATGGCTCCTGACACAGTGAACCTCGTCTTGTTACAATACCGAATGCTTAATTATGTAGAGATTCTCCTGCGTGTCTAACATAGCTCTGCAATTGTAGTTTGCGTGCATAGCAGGTATTTACAGCGGAGTCTTCCTGTTTTGATGGAGTCGTGTGAGAAGTATAATTTAACAAGTTATAGGACTGAACCATTTTCTTTTAATATATTACAATTTACCCATTTCTAATCCCCTCCCATTTGGGAACATTTGCACTTGTGGACTTTACTTTTGAGAAGATCTGTTGTAATGGATTGAATTTGCGTAAATAGAATAGAATCCCTGCAGTACAGAAGGGGGCCATTCTGCCCATCGACAATCCCACCCAGGCCCTATCCCCGTAACTCCACACATTTACCCTGCTAATCCCCCTGACACTCGGGTCAATTTAGCATGGCCAATCTACCTAACCCGCACATCTTTCAGACTGGGAGGAAACTGGAGCATCCGGAGGAAACCCATGCAGACACGGGAAGAAAGTGCACATTCCATACAGACAGTGACCCTAGCTGGCAATCGAACCCAGGTCCCTGGCGCTGTGAGGCAGCGATGTTAATCACTGTGCCACTCCAAATCATTAATTGCAGAAGTTAATGATTGTTACCCCAGCAGCCTAACCACTCGAAGGTGAAGGCAGGACTTTAAAAACGAATAGCGTTTTGTTGCAGAGAAATTTACCTGCTTTTCGGGGTTTTTTTTGTTGTTTCCTTGTTCAATAAATATGGCATCGAGCTTTAGAATAAGTGTAATCTTATTTATCTCAATACTGTGCTGCTTTCCACTTCCTGTGGTGGGATGATCTGGGCCATCTCCCTTGCTCCTTATCTCTTGTTTTGTCATGCCAAGGCAAAGCCACATATGTAAATGAACTTATTTTCCTGTGCATGCATTAGGTTTTAAAAATTGTTCTGTAAATTCATTACACATGTTAAATCTGTTATCTATCAAACTTGTTCATGTTTTCAAAATAGCTGAAATAATTTATTTTACGTTCTATGATAGCCATTATTAAAGAGGTTATAGCAAGACGCTCAGAAAATTTGAGGCAATTGGACAGAGTCCGTTTGATTTTGTGAAAGGGAAATAACATCTAATCAATCTATTGCGTTCTTTAAAGGAGTGAAATATGTTGTGGATAATGGGAACCAGCGACTGGATTGTACTTGGATTTCCAAAAGGCAGGTGCTAAAGGTTACTGCTGGAAATAAAAGCTCCTGGTTTGTGGGGTAACATTGGCATGGACTAAAGATTGGCTAATTAACAGGGAACAGTTGGCATAAATAGTCTTTTCCTGCTTGGCAGGATGTGAGGAGTGTGTGGCACAGGGATCAGTGCTGGGGTCTCGACCTTTTGCAGTTTATATAAATGACTGAGAATCATAGAATCTACAGTGCAGAAGGAGGCCATTTGGCCCATCGAGCCTGCACCGACAACAATCCCACCCAGATCCTATCACCGTAACCCCATAGATCTACAGTCCTAATCCCTCTGACATTACGGGGCAATTTATCATGGCCAATCAACCTAACCCTCACATCTTTGACTGTGGGAGGAAACCGGAGCACCTGGAGGAAACCCACGCAGACACGGGGAGAATGTGCAAACTCCACACGGTCACCCAAGGCTGGAATTGAACCCAGGTCCCTGGTGCTGTGAGGCAGAAGTGCTAACCACTGTGTCACCATGCGGACTTGGATGAAGGGACTGCAGGTACGGTTGTTAAATTTGCTGATGATACAAAGATAAGTAGAAAAATAAATTGTGAAGAGGATGCAAGGAGACTACAAAGAGCATAGGCTAAGTGAGTGGGCAAAAATGTGGTAAATGGAGTATAAAGTGGGCAGATGTGAAATTGGCTATTTTCGTAGGAAGAATAAAAAATAAGCTCATCTAAATGGTGAGACGTTGTAGAGCTCGGAGTTGCAGAGGGATCGGAATATCCCAGTACATGAATAATAAAAGGCTAGTATACAGGTATAGTCAGTAATGTTATCGTTTATTGTGGAGGGGATTGATTGCAAAAGGAGGGAGGTTATGCTTCAATTGTACAGGGCATTGGTGAGACCACATCTGGAATATTGTATGCAGCATTGGTCTCCTTATTTAAGAAAAGATGTAAAAGTGTTAGAAGCAGTTCAGAGAAGGTTTACGGGGTAATACCAGGAATAGGCTGGTTCTCTTATGAGGAAAGCTTGGAGAGGTTAATTTTGTATTCACTAGAGTTTAGAAGACTAAGAAGCAACTTGGTTGAAACATTTAAGATCCTGAGAGGTATTAACAGAGTACATGTGGAGAGGATGTCAAAGTCCAGAACTAGGAGTCACTTTTTAAAGTAAAGGATCAATCATTTAAATCTTTGAATATTTTTAGGGCAGAGCTGAATAGATTCTTGATTAACAAAGGGGTGAAAGTTTATTGGGGGTAAGTAGGAATGTGGGGTTAAGGCTACAACATTTCACCGATGATCTTACTGAATGGCAGAGTAGGCTCGGGACTGAGTGGTCTACTACTGATTTGTATGCTTGCATAGCTAGTCATGAATCAGGCTTAACTACACTGTGAAAGCTAAGATGTCAATTTATCTCCTGTCCCTCAGAGACAACCCTCTAATAGTGACACTCAATATTGTACTCTGAAACAGGCTGAAACTAATTGCATTGTAAATTAGCTGTTAAATATTGTACGATAATTGAAGCAATATTGTAAATTCAATTAAAGATGTCTTGTTACGAGTGGGATGGGAGGAGGGCACTGCTGTCTCGAGTTCCATTGGTCACAGCATGATTTCTCCAGTCCGCTCCACAGCCAAATATGTGCTTTACCCGTGAATCACAGAATGACTACTCAATACTCTGGTTTCTTCAATAAACCAAATTATTAGCTTCACATCAAACCAGACTTGTCAAGTAGATGGCAAGGCTTATTAATGATGTGGGGATGCCGGCGTTGGACTCGGGTAAGCACAGTAAGAAGTCTCACAACACCAGGTTATAGTGCAACAGAGTTATTTGGCAGCACAAGGTTTTGGAGCTCTGCTCCTTCATCAGTTGAATGAGGACTTGTGTTCACAAACAAGGCATATACAGACACAAACTCAATTTACAAGATAATGGTTGGAATGCGAGTCTTTACAGGTAATCAAGTCTTAAAGATACAAACAATGTGAGTGGAGAGAGGGCCAAGCACAGGTTAAAGAGGTGTGTATTGTCTCCAGCCAGGACAGTTAATGAGATTTTGCAAGCCTAGGCAAGTCGTGGGGGTTACAGATAGTGTGACATGAACCCAAGGTCCTGGTTGAGGCTGTCCTTGTGTGCGGAACTTGGCTATCTGTTTCTGCTCAGCGATTCTGCGTTGTCATGTGTCGTAAAGGCCGCCTTGGAGAATGCTTACCCAAAGATCAGAGGCTGAATGCCTGTGACTGCTGAAGTGTTCCCCGACTAGAAGAGAACACTCCTGCCTGGTGATTGTCGAGCGGTGTTCGTTCATCCGTTGTTGTAGCGTCTGCATGGTCTACTCAATGTACATGCCTCGGGACATCCTTTCCTGCAGCGTATCAGGTAGATAACGTTGGCGGAGTCGCAAGAGTATGTACTGTGTACCCGGTGGATGGTGTTCTCACGTGAGATGGTGGCATTCAAGTCGATGATCCGGCACGTCTTGCAGAGGTTGCTGTGGCAGGGGTATGTGGCGTTGTGGTCACTTCTCCTGAAGGCTGGGTAGTTTGCTGTGGACAATGATCTGTTTGAGGTTGTGCGGTTGTTTGAAGGCAAGAAGTGGGGGTGTGGAATGGCCGTAGCAAGATATTCGTCTTCATCGATGACATGTTGAAGGCTCCGGTGAAGATGGCATAGCTTCTCCGTTTCAGGGAAGTGAGGATGGAGGTGGCAATAAGACAGGTGTTAGATCACCTGTGCATGCGTTGAAAATTCCAGCCCAGGAATGGTGATGACATTCTCGACCTAGTAGTACTCAGAAGCTGAAGGTGAGGACAAAGACCACAAAACCCCCCAAGAACAGGGCACCATCGATATCTAACTATGGCCCAGTTAGAGTGTGTACTTGTTCCTTGCTTACATTAATTTTTCATGTCATTGGACAATAAACAAATGCCAGCAGACTTCTTCACCATGGAGAGATATCAGAGCCAAGCCTTTATACAGTTTTCACACCTCGTGTCACTTGCTGTGAAGATCTGTAAATATTGCTGTGTTTCCGAAGCTCCTATCCTAATTTTCAGTAGAAAATACCGACTGAAGGAAACCCTACAATTGCTGCAGAAGTTATTAGTATGCAGTGAAACAGTGTTCTCATAGTCAACACATTGAGAAATCCAATCAGTCAGGCTGAAATTTGATTTTGCAGTTACACAGTCCCAGGTCTGAGAGCACAGTTTACAACTAATCAGTAGACTCATGCACTTTGAGTTGAGGTCACTAGACAGTTATAGAGTCATAGAGGTTTACAGCATGGAAACAGGCCCTTCAGCCCAACTTGTCCATGCTGCCCTTTTTTTTTAAAACTCCAAAGCTAATCCCAATTGCCTGCACTTGGCCCATATCCCTCTATACCCATCGTACCCATGTAACTATCTGAATGATTTTTAAAAGACAAAATTGTACCTGCCTCTACTACTACCTCTGGCAGCTTGTTGCAGACACTCACCACCCTCTGTGTGAAAAAATTGCCCCTCTGGACACTTTTGTGTATCTCCCCTCTCACCGTAAACCTATGCCCTCTAGTTTTAGACTCCCCTACCTTTGGGAAAAGATAATGACTATCTATCTGATCTGTGCCCCCCATTATTTTATAGACCTCTATAAGATCACCTCTCAGCCTCCTACGCTCCAGAGAAAAAAGTTCCAGTCTATCCAACCTCTCTTTATAACTCAATCCATCAAGTCCTGGTAGCATCCTAGTAAATCTTTTCTGCACTCTTTCTAGTTTAATAATATCCTTTCTATAATAGGGTGACCAGAATTGCGCACACTATTCCAAGTGTGGCCTTACCAATGTCTTGTACAACTTCAACAAGACATTCGAACTCCTGTAATCAATGTTCTGACCGATGAAAGCAAGCATGCTGAATGCCTTCTTCACCACTCTGTCCACCTGTGACTCTACTTTCAAGGAGCTATGAACCTGTACCCCTAGATCTCTTTGCTCTGTAACTCTTCCCAATGCCCTACCATTAACTGAGTAAGTCCTGCCCTGGTTCAATCTACCAAAATGCATCACCTCGCATTTATCTAAATTAAACTCCATCTGCCATTCGTCAGCCCACTGGCCCAATTGATCAAGATCCCGTTGCAATTGGAGATAATTTTCTTCACTGTCCACTATGCCACCAATCTTGGTGTCACCTGCAAACTTACTAACCATTCGTCCTATGTTCTCATCCAAATCATTAATATAAATGACAAATAACAATGGACCCAGCAAGTTATCAAGAGAGTCATGTTATTTCCTTCCGAACCCAAGAACACAAGCTAGAAAAGTAGTCCACTGGCTTAAATCAGAAACTGAGTACTGACCAAGGATCAAATTTGGAGCCTCTATGGCACGGTGCCAGTTGTCTGATTCTGTTTTTATGACCGCTTTCTCCTTGAAAGTCTGGGTGAGCTCACAATCACTTGGTAAGTGATGCAAATGCTAGAAATGTGCTCAAGCTTTGAATGTTTCTTATTCATCAAGATTGCTTTACCAAGCTTTGCAAAGCATTGTTTACTGAAACCTGTAGGATTTTAATCAAAAAATACCCCAATACCATTCAGAAACTATTTTTGCTCAGTTGTTGAACTCTGCTGATGGGGTTGCTGGAAGAGCTGAGTGTTCTAGTATTGGGTAATCAAAGGATTGGGTACCCTTTGCTGTCAGGAATTGCTTGTTGAAGTCTTTTATTTGTCACTTTATTGCCTTATGATTTAACTTGTCTTTTTTTAGTGCGTGCAGGTTCAATTCTGGTCAGTTTTTGTCTCTGTAGGGAGTTGCTGCATCTAATGGGATCCTGCCGTATTTCCCAGCACTGAAGTTATATTGGATTTCTGATTTTAATTGAAAATATCATTAAAAAAACAGCTTTTCTCTAAGCCAACAAACTCCTGCAGTTCCTCAAAATGCAAAGTTTCCACTTTGCTTATCTTTGTGTTTAGCAGTTTGCGAAAGGATTATGAAAGGTCGGATTGGTATGCAAGTGATTTCGCCAAGATCTGTAAAGCGGCTAATTTCACGGAGGCTAAAAGCAGACTATTTTTAGATCAAAGGTGTTTAATTGACCACATTTACTCCAGAGAGGGGCCATGTTTAAAAACATGAAACTTGGAATGGACTGATAAGTTAATCACACCATTCCTGAATGCGCTATAATTTTTGAGTTCTCTACTTTGTTTTCTCTTTACATGACAAGTCTTGTAATTGCATTTGATGTCTCTTAAGTATCCTGGTACTCCTGAGTATGGTGTTGCCATCCTAGCTTTCCCAGTTTCAGTTTTCAATGTGTTGCGGGATTGGTGGTCAGGGAACATGGAGTAGTTATTTTTTAAGCAGGTTTTATTGATGTTATGGGTGGGTGCTAAGTAATTCTACGACCTGGTAAACCACAAGTAACTTATTTTTCAATTTCAGCTGCAGCTTCAACTCCAGCACCAAAACACATTTTGCAGCTCTTAGAGTGATGCTTGCTAGAAATCTTCAGACTCACTTATTTCCTCTGCACTTGTTTAGCAGTGGAAACGTGTGAAGTATGGATGGCAAGCTTTTTTAAATTCTTCAATGAGGTATGAAGATCTCTCGCAAAGCCAACAGTTGCCCAACTTTTATTTCCCATTGAGAAGGATTTGGTGAGCTGCCTGCATGAATCTCTGCAGTCCATGCGCTTCAGGTGCACCCATAGTGCTGTTAGGCAGGAGTTCCAGGATTTTGATCCAGTGACAGTGAAGGAATGGTGATTATAGTTCCAAGTTAGGACGGTGAGTGACTTGGAGGGAAACTTGCAGGTTCCCATGCGTCTGGTTCCCTTGTCCTTCTAGGTGGTAGAGGTTGTGGTTTTGAGGTGCTGTCGAAGGAGTTTTGATGTGTTGCTGCTGTGTCTTGTACATACTGCTGTTATTGTGTATTGGTGATGGGGGGGAGAGAATATTTATCTAGTTGTTGCCTTCAACTTCCTTGGGACGAGTTACTTTTTAGTCTGTGAGCTATTATCCCAGCCCTCAGATTGAGACTTTTTTCACTGTCTATCTTCGTCTCTGATCATTTGTTTTATTCTCTGCTCCAGCAAATCTTTAGAGACATTTCTGAACTCTTCCCACCCCATCGATTAGTTTTTCATTTCATTTGTTGTAAAAACACATTGTAATTACAGTAGAATTTGATTTTCTGGGATTAACTTGTGGGCTGTGGTTAATTAGCTATTCTAGTCAGTGAAAAGTCATTGTTTCTGCTGCAGGCATCGGATAACCTCCCATGGTTGATACTCTGTAGCTTTACCTGTTTGATTTCTCTGCCAACTAGTCATGTAATTTCTACTGAGAAAACTGAGGTGCCAGGATGCAGATTTTATTTTTGTGAGTACTGCTCTGATATCGGGTTGAAGTAGTGGCTCAGTTTCTTGTGAAATACTCCCTGATCTCTCATCAATTGTTTAATATGGTATTCTGGTGGCAAGAAAGCCATTTGGTGATTTTATGGACTTGGTGTGTGTATCTTTGCATTTTGAGCAGTATGTTTCATTTAAACTAGTGTGCACACATCTTTTGTGCAACTTATTACCTTACATAAGATCTTTTAAAATATGAGTATGAATAGTCCATTACACCATTGAGCCTGCTCTGCCATTCAATAAGATCATATCTAAACCCTGCTTTCCTGTCCACCTCTCATTACCCTTGGCTGCCTTGTCAATCAAAAATCTGTAATTCAACCTTGAAAATATTCAATGATCCAGCCTCTGTGGAAGAACATTCCAAACACTAATGATCCTCTAAGAGAAGACATTCTTCCTTGTGTCCATCTTAAACAGAAATGGTTATTTTGAAACTGTGCCTACTAATTCGAGATTCCCTCAACGTCTCTCAAACCCCCTGAGAATCTTGTGTCTCAATAAGATCATCTCTCATTCTTCTAAACTCCAATGAGTAAAGGCCCAACCTGGTCAACCTTTCCTTGTAAGACAACCCCTTCATCTCAGGAATCATCTTAAGTAAATGTTCATGCCACACAAGTGCCAGGCAATGACCATTTCCAGCAAGAGAGAATCTAACCGTCTCCTCTTGAACTTTAGTGGCATTACTGTCACTGAATCCTCCACTACCAACATCCTGGGGGTTACCTTTGATAAGAAACTAGACCACCAGCCATATAAAGAGTATGGCTATAAGACTGGGAATTCTGCAGTGAGTAACTTAGAATCATAGAAATAGAATCATAGAAACCCTACAGTGCAGAAAGAGGCCATTTGGCCCATTGAGTCTGCACCGACCACAATCCCACCCAGGCCTCACCCCCATATCCCTACATATTTACCCGCTAATCCCGCTAACCTACGCATCTCAGGACACTAAGGGGCAATTTTTAGCATGGCCAATCAACCTAACCCGCACATCTTTGGATTCTGGGAGGAAACCGTAGCACCCGGAGGAAACCCACGCAGATGAGGAGAATGTGCAAACTCCACACAGACAGTGACCCAAGTCAGGAATCGAACTCAGGTCCCTGGAGCTGTGAAGCAGCAGTGCTAACCACTGCTGTGCCACTCTAACTTACTACATGACTCCCCAAAGACTGTCTGCCATCGACAAGGCACAAGTCAGGAGTGTGATTAAAATACCTTCCACTTGCCTGGGTGAATGCAGTTTCAATAGCACTCAAAGTCCAGGACAAAGCAGCTCACTGGCATCCAATCACCACCTGCAACACTTCCTCCATCACCGATGCACAGTGACAGAATGTGTACCATCTACAAGATGCATTTCAGGAATGCCCCAAGACGACTTCAACAGCACCTTCCAAGCCCGTGACCTCTACTACCCAGAAGGACAAGGCAGCTGATGCATGGGGACACGACCTTCAACTTCCCCTCCAACCCATTCACCATCCTGATTTGGAAGTGCATCACGTTTCTTCACTGTCGCTGGATCAAAATCCTGGAGCTCCCTCCCTAACAGCATAGTGGGTGTACCTGCACCATATGAACTGCAGTTGTTCAAGAAGGTAGCTCACCACCATCTTAAGGGCAATTAGGATGGACGATAATTACTGGTCACCCCATGAACAAGTTTTTAAAAAAATCTGATCTGCTTCCAATGCAAGTATATCCCTTGTTAAATAAGGAATTACTTCACATACTTGTGCGAAATATTCATAGTGTTCTCGGGCAGGGGCTTTACTAGTCTCTCTTTTTCAATGACAAGCTGCTCTTTATCACCACCTTTAGTGTTGAGTGGGGCACAGATCAGCTAGATAGTCAATATCTTTTCCCGAAGATAGGGGAGTCTAAAACTAGAGGGCATAGGTTTAAGGTGAGAGGGGAGAGATACAAAAGTGTCCAGAAGGGCAATGTTTTCACACACAGGGTGGTGAGTGTCTGGAACAAGCTGCCAGAAGTAGTAGTAGAAGTGGGTACAATTTTGTCTTTTAAAAAGTATTTAGACAGTTACATGGGTAAGAAGGATATAGAGGGTTATGGGGCAAATGCGGGCAATTGGGATTAGCTTAGGGGTTTAAAAAAAAAGGGTGTCATGGACAAGTTGGGCCGAAGGGCCTGTTTCCATGCTGTAAACCTCTATGACTGAGTGCCTGAAATATATAAACATATTCATCTTGAAAAGTAAGACTGCACAGCTGCATCCTTTTTTGTCTGTCCATCTCCTAGTCCAAACAATTTAACCTGTCGTCACCATGCTGCCCTCATCTCAGTGAAATCTAACTTTATTCCCTTGATCCTTTCAGTAATCAAACTAAACAATCAATGACCAGAGTTGCCAAGTTTCTTTCCGATTGGTACATTCGTCTTCTTCCTTTTGTGTTGTTTGACGCTTGAACATTACGTTCACCTCGACTAGACTTCCCCTTTTATCGTTCTACTTGTGCATGTCCCAATGCGGTTAGTATATCTCTGCCAGTGGCTTTTTTATACCCTTTTCAGAGTCAGCTCTCTTGGTACAGCAATATTCTATCCTTTTCATTATTTGAATGTTGACTTGTGGGACATATATATGCTGACAGCCCCCAGCTGTGCTGCTGTACTGCTTGCTGACAACATCTGCATTATCGCCTGCCTATCCTTTGCAAAGCTGTGAATGAATCCAAACCCCTTGTTCTGAGAATTTCTGACTGCACCTACATTGTCTTGGGATATCACATATCACTCCTTAAGGACAAATATTCCTTTGCCGTTTCCGCATTCTTCCGACAGCTGCTTCCGAGTACCAGTCTCGGGGAGCTTTGGGTTAGGTTGCCAGCTCTTGCCCTCAATAGATGGCATAAACTGGAAGACCAAACATTACAATTAGAACATTATAGTTGCAGGCCCAATTAAAGGAAGAGGAAATTACTCTTAACTTTTCTGCAATTTTTCCGAACTGTTCACAATACCTTTTCAGTGCTGGAAATATATTTAACTGTGTATTTCATGCATGTGTGGAGAATGCAAATTGCAAGATTCTATTAAGCTAAATGTGATTCACTCAAATGTAGACCGGTTGGAAAAGCTGCCAACTATAAACCAACAGTCTGCAAAGCCCAAACTACTCATGTTTTTCCTCAGAGCTATCAATGGAAACTGCAGTTGCTATAAAGTGCCAAAAGTGTGGTCTAAAAACTCCTTTTATCCATCTTGAGACCCTTGTCAATTGTTCACACTTTACGTGAACAAAACTGATTTCAACTATAGCTGAAATTCCCCATCACAAACCTTCTGGACCTCGAGGGCTAAAAAAGACTAATTCCCTATTGGACTTTTTTTAAATCTTGCATCTTAGTCCTCCAGCTGAGATGTTTGGTGTGTTGAGGCTCAAGGTTTCCTGATCCCAAACTTCAGTGGTGAGCAAGGCAAAGTGGAGAAAGGTGGGGTCTGAGAATGAGGAAGCAAAGAAGAGAGTGAGGTGCAGGGAGGAAGTTTGAGATTGATGAAGGAGGAGGAGCTTGAATTTTTGGGGGTGATTGAGGTGCTTTCTTGAGCATGACCAGCTACAAAGAATTCTCAAGTGTACAGGCACTCCCTCTTTCTATTTGTTAAACCTAGGTGGTCATGACTTGTTAAATTTGACAAGAATGCAATCATGGAACTGTTTTTGGAATCTTTTGTGCAGAAGTCAACCCCATGACTTTTGGCTTTCAAAAATAGAATTTTTCATAAAACTCATGTAATGTTTGACCCTTGTTTTTTAGGAATTGGTGTTGTGATTGATAATTACTACAGTTCACTAATTTAAAGGCATGTGTGGGATTTATTGGATTTCCCCTCACCCAATTCTAGTGGCAATATCCCAAGCAATTGATAAAATTAATGTATATCACATGATCTCTAATACCTTTGAGAAGGGATAATAAGTATACAGCTGAATTTAAACTAAAAGTGGCAGAACGGATTAATAAGCATTGCCAAAATGGTCATATTATCATTCACACAGCCGACTGATTCATGCTCTGAGGAGCGAGGAAAGATATTTCAGAATTATAGACCAGTGCCAGGTGATGCACAAGATTCATAAAAACACACAATTCACAGCATCTATCTGAACTCAACAATAAAATGATCAGATTCCACCATTGTGTCATCCTACATCGAGAGAAGAATGTTTATCAATTGGTCTGCATTGGGAATATGAATGAAATACTGATGAGCTTCAACATCCAGCAAGCAGGATTACCAATAAAATTGTCCACACACACAGGGTTCACAATGCGTTCTATCGTGTATGACAGATGGCATATAATTGAAGCCACCGTTATTATTCAAGCACAAAGCTTTCAGAAAGGCATTGTGTTCAATTTTCACAAAAAAGACTGGATGAAGGTGGTTGCAAGAACTGTGGAGTTTGATACCAAGAGCATGATACAAAGAAAAACGGTTTGTTCATCGACGTCTTGATTTTCTTTGTTCTTTCCGGAAGGGGAGGGTTTTTTAGTTCAGTCGGGCAGCATGGTCGGTGCAGGCTTGGAGGGCCGAAGGGCCTGTTCCTGTGCTGTAATTTTCTTTGTTCGTTGTTCTTTGAACATGTTCAAATCCCTTGTGAACCTGTGGAGACATTCCAATACCAGCAGTCTTACGCATGTTGTTCAGCCTTTGGATGTGTGTATAAATAAACCTCTGGAGGGCAGCATCTGAAAAAGGTGGAACAATCCTTTGTTCGAAAATTTAAAAACATTTACTATAGGTAGAAATATACAAGCACCATCACTAGCAACGTTGTGTCAGTGGACCATATAGACGTGGGAATAATTTGATCCCTATAATGTGTCTCAACCATTTGTAAAATGTGAATATCAAATGCGTTTGACAGTATTGAGGACAAATGCTTATGGAATGATGTCCAAACTAGCTCTGCCACTGATAATGATGAAGACAAAGATCCATCTGGTAATGTTCTATTACCAGGCCATTGACCAGGTTTATTATATAATCTGGCGATTGGGATGAATTGTTCAGTAATTCAGATAATGATCAGGAATTTTGAAGGATTTCAGAGTGAAATTTTGTAGTAAATTCATTATGGTATATATTTATACTGTGTTGGATCTGTAATGTTTAAATTTATTATTAGAGAATTAATAAGAATTCTTTAGTGTTGTTGGTTTTTATTTTATTTCATTGTGACCGGCTTATTTGGAGCCGAATAGAGAACAGATATCAATCCCTCAGTATTACCCATGGAAAAGCCAACCTCATGGCTTTTGGCCTAAAATATTGGTCTCAAAAATTTGACTTTTGGGCAAGTATAAATGGTAATGGTTGGTGTTTTTCGCCATGCGCCTATTGATTTTAAATTCTGCTATCTGATGGACTCTTGAACTCATTCAGAACTATTCTCTTCTCATCATTTCCCCATATCAAACCTACATGTACTTTAAACTCAAATAAAAAAAATCATGAATGGATAAGCAACATCCCAGGAACTGGCACCATGCTCTTTGAATGCTTCGAGTGATATCATGTTGCTGAAAAGTTTCCAGGCGATTTAAATCAAACAGGTTAAAGCTTCACTTATCAGTTAAGTGTTTTTATAATGTCTGGTGTTTCTTGAGAACTAGTAAAACCTTTTTGTTTTCATTTATTTGACATGACAGTGCTATTTGTATGAACTTTTGAGTTATTGCTTCCAAGAAAGAACAAAAATTGGCTTTGGTTCAGCTCAGGCGGGAAAGGTGAGGAAAATAGTTTTTTTAAAGTTTAAAAACCTGGTTTACATTAAAAATCCCTCTGACATCAGTGTCATTGTGAGGCAATGGCTGTCTAAGGAGTCAACCCGCCAGTGTTTTCCAAGCTTGTTTATCTTAAGCGTGTGCAGTGGCTTAGAGATTTGTTTATCTGCAGATTTAAATTTCCCTTGGGGAAATAAGTGGCCTGATATTTATTTAGGAGCAAATATATATACTTGGTAGACGTTTTAGATAATTCTGCAATGACGTATGTGGCAGGGATGGCTGATGCTTATTGGCTGTGGAGCAATTTAGGATGTTTTAAGACAGTAAAGATGGTATGTAAATGGAAATATGTTTGATTTCAGTGCAGTGCTGAGGGAGCTTGCATTGTCAGCGGTGCTGTCTTTCAGATGAGATGGTAAACTGAGGCCACTCAACTGTATGTGAAATACCCTCTGGCACTGTTGGAAGAGCAGGCGAGTTCTCGTCAATACCGTGGCCAGTCAGTACCACTGAAGCAGATTATCTGGCCATTTGTCTTGTTTCTGGGACTTTATGTAGCCACATTTCCTACATTGCACCAGCATCTACATTTCAATGGGACACAGAACATTATTGGCTGTAAAGAGCAGTAAGGCACCTTCAGGTTGTGGAAGATGCAAATCTTTAATCGATCAATCAGAACTGTTTAAAAATCCTAATAGCATTACCTTTGTGTTTTCTGCTTTTAGATACACATAAGCAGTTACCAATCTGCTTAGCAGACTTGCTGTGGGACTTCCTGTGCTACCTACTGAGCAATCATCAAAATGATGAATGTTGCAATTACATAGGAACAAGAGTAGGCCATTCAGCCCCTTGAGCCTGTTCCACCATTCAGTGAGATCATAGAATCATACAAACCCTACAGTACAGAAAGAGGCCATTCGGCCCATCGAGTCTGCACTGACCACAATCCCACCCAGGCCCTACTCCCATATTCCTACATATTTACTCGCCAATCCCTCTAATCTACGCATATTTTACCCGCTAATCCCTCTAATCTACGCATCCCAGGACACTAAGGGGCAATTTTAGCATGGCCAATCAACCTAACCTGCACATCTTTGGACTGTGGGAGGAACTGTGGGCGCTGCCGGGCAAGGTGGTGGAGGCGGGCACACTGGGAACGTTTAAGACTTGTCTAGATAGCCACATGAACGGAGTGGGAATGGAGGGATACAAAAAAATGGTCTAGTTTGGACTAGGGAGCATGGAGGGCCGAAGGGCCTGTTCCTGTGCTGTATTGTTCTTTGTTTTGTTTGAAACTGGAGCACCCGGAGGAAACCCACGCAGACACGAGGAGAATGTGCAAACTCCACAGACAGTGACCCAAGCCGGGAATCTAACCCAGGTCCCTGGAGCTGTGAAGCAGCATTGCTAACCACTGTGCTACCATGCTCCCCCTCGATCAGATAATGGCTGATCTGCGGCTTGACTCCATATTCTCATGGTGGAACAGTCATTGATGGTTGGCATGCAAGTACAGCAGGCAGCAAAGAAAGCCAATGGCATGCTAGCCTTCATAGCAGGAGGATTTGAGTATTGGAGTAAGGATGTCTTGCTGCTATTATGCAGGGCCTTGTGTGTGGTTTTGGTCTCCTAGTCTGAGGAAGAATATTTTTGCTATTGAGGGAGTCCAGCGAAGGTTCAGCAGACTGATTCCTGGAATGGCAGGACTGACATATGAAGAGAGACTGGATCGACTGGGCTTGTACTCACTGGAATTTAGGAAAATGAGAGGGGATCTCATAGAAATGTATAAAATCCTGATGGGACTGGACAGGCTAGATGCGGGAAGAATGTTCCCAATATTGGGGAAGTGCAAAACTAGGGGTCACAGTCTTAAGAATAAGGGGTAAGCCATTCAGAAGAAAGAACTTCTTCACTCAGAGTTGTGAACCTGTGGAATTCTCTACCACAGAAAACTTGTAGGGCCAGTTCGTTAGATATGTTCAAGAGGGAACTGGACGTGGCCCTTGTGGCTAAAGGGATCAAGGGGTATGGAGAGAAAGTGGGAGTGGGATGCCGAAGGTGCATGATCAGCCATGATCATATTGAATGGTGGTGCAGACATGAAGGGCCGAATGGCCTATTCATGCATCTGTTTTCTATGTTTCTATGGCATAACTCCCAAAATCTGCCATTTCTTTCCTATGGATCTTGTGCAGTTGAGACAGGATAGGTGCAGGTCAGGTAAATACATGCCTTGCTTATTTGTGGTGCCTATGGGGTAAACATCTTTGTGAATTTGTGAAGTGTGGTCATTGCTCGATCAGTTTGTGACATTCTCGAATGTAATCTGTAATTGTTTGGTTGTAACTAAGTGAAGCTTAAATTCATCCCTGGACGATTCTGATTTGTCTAAGCTGATGGACACAAATCATTGACAGTTGGCCGATCACATGGTGAGAAGTTGGTAACTTAATAGTGGAGGAATTTAACAGGAATAACCAGAAAATGAAAACATTTTGTATTAAAGATGCAACAAAAATGGTCTATGAATATAAATGCAATGAAAATATATTTTGAAAAAGGCTGGACATTTGGGAATGGGAGAGCAGGCTGGTGAGAAACTAGATGAAACTGATCTCTGTTAACATGAAATCATATTTTATTTTACTTGGGTCTGCTTGCAGTAAATAGAAAATGTATTTAAAATATAACTTCCTGTTTCAAGGTGCCCAGTTACATTATTTCCCTTCCTGGTATGTTTTCAACTTGGGATCTCTGATGAGTCCGTTAGTTGCTATTTCTACTCAGATCATCAGACTTGATTGAGTCTTTTTCTGTGCTAATAGTACATTTTTCTGTTATGATATAATTAAACATGTTAAGCAACAATAATACAATTTTCCTTTTGGTAAAAGTGATGGTCCTTTGAGAGTTCAAACCGGACGTGCTCAGAAATATCCGCATTGGATCCCTGGAGCTGTCAATGTATTTTCAAAAATATTGAAGAACTACTTAATAGCACCATTTGCTCAACTGGTGTTATTTCTGGAACTGATTTTACTCATGTTGCTGGAGTCCATTTAAATAATTATCATCTTCCCAAGAGGAAATATCATCAGAGAAGAGTAAATGGGACTGGATTATAAAAGTCAAACGTTAAAGAGGAACATGTCATTCAGAACAACTGGCCAGTATTTAGGTTCATTTCTACTTGTATTAGTTCAGTTTCATGGACAGTGTGCAAATAATTCCACTTCTCTCTATCCTTGTGCTGCCAGTGCTTCTCCAGCAAATCTTCCTACCTTTGCACTGCTGCCTGGGTAGTCATGTTAGTTTTCTAACCTTTGGCTGCTCTGGAACTCACTTGCGTGCTGTTACTTAAGATCATCCTCAGCCTCTGGAGCCTGCTCCCAAAATGATGCCCAGCTCTCTTGGGCCACTTCCCTGAATCCCAAACTACCCATGTATTGTCCAACATTGTCACAAATGAGCTATTATGATCCTGCACTTTGACATCAGGAAGACCAAAACCATGTTTTAGTCCTCACCGTAAACACGGCTCCTGACCATTGATTCTATCCATCCTCTCAGCGTGGTATTTAGACTGAACCACCCTCAAATCTTGACATCCTGTTTGATCCTGAGCTGAACTTTAAACTCCATTTTCTGTTTATTTCTGCCTTTTGCAATGTTGTCCTCCTCTCTCACTAAAATCTGTCACCCCAGTGTATCACAATTGAATTCCTTGTCCTTTGTAAACCTCTTCTGCAGAATCAATTTACGAACGTGTGTGTTTGACTTGTCCGGTGTCCTGTCCTCACCTGCACCGACCAATTTTCTCCCGTTGTAATGAATTTTAAATCCATCTTCAAATAGCTGTTCCCCATCCCATTTCTGCAGCCTCTTCAAAGAGCTGAATGGCCTCGACCTGTTCCTAGCTTCTCTTCTTCTAACACAGATATTACACTGTGTACCACACCGTACTGTTCTACATACATATATATATATCACACACACACACACACACGTCAAAAGTGAAATGAAGTAAAATTTGGAAAGAAATATATTTGTAAGAGATTTTGAAGCTAGCTGATTTTATTCTCCTTTTCAACTATTTTTTGAATGCACCGATTTGTGTAAATGGCACATTCGGAGCAGGGCACATGGATTTGTTTTTTTTTGTTTTTCCACGTGTACAGAAAAAGACAACATAATTGGTTCAGATTATTAATTGTAGCTGGCATTTACCATATAAATGATGAAAAGATATTTCCGAGAATGGGGATACCAGGATAAAGCCATGAGTATATGGGATAGCAGTGCAATCCTCCCTTTTATTTATTTACTAGTCACAAGCAGGCTTACATTCACACTAATGAAGTTACTGTGAAAATCCCCACATTCTGGCACCTGCTCAGGTACACTGAGGGAGAATTTAGCATGCCCAATTCACCTGACCTGCACATTTTTGGACTGTGGGAGGAAACCGGAGCACCCGGAGGAAACCCACGGTGACACAGGGAGAAGTGCAAACTCCACACACACACACTGACCCAAACCGGGAATCGAACCCGGGTCCCTGGAGCTGTGAGGCAGCAGTGCTTGCCACTGTGCCGCCTTACAGGATAACAGAGAGCTACATAACTCAAGGAAAACCTTGTAGGAGTAAGTCAGGCAAAGCGTATCCTAAATATTTGAGTTAGGGGCCCCATAGCTTCTGTAATGTATCTGATTTGGCTCGGAGTATACAGTCAGGAATTCCATTGGGATACATTCCACGATAATTTTATGCCAATTCTGAATTGAAGGAAACTTATTGCTAATCCATGAGCAAAGGATATTTTTCTGTGCTGCAAATGTTAGGATACTATACAACCTTTTCTCATTAACATCAATTATCTCTTTTTCTGGGAGACCCAGAATTCTGGGAGAATTTTTTTCTGGGAGACCCAGAATTAAGAGTAAAGCTCTTATCGCCGTATTGAAAATCTACTCAAGCTGTTTAAGGATATTAAACTGGTAGCATTTGAATTTGACACAGGACCAGAAGCAATGCAGGAAGTCCCCCGTGCCCACGTTGCACTTCTGGCACAGTGAGGATACAGTAGGATCAAATCTGTGTTTTAAGCTTGTAGTAATATGCAGCTGGTGTAATATTTTAAGCAGAGTCTCCTTTGTTCTGTTACAAACTGAGATTTTAGGACACTTCCCCAAATATATTACCCCTTGTCTCATTGTCTGTATTCATTGCTGGTTCTTTTCCAAAGACCACAGAGTGTCCAATGTATTCTCTCAGGAACTAGAGCATAAAGCATCTTAAAATCTGCTGATTAATTGCTTAAGCTCCACAAACAACAGGATTTTTTCCACCAGAGGAACCTTAGCATCAAGATGAAGAATTCTCTTATTAAGGATAAAGTCCCTGAGTTACAAATATCTATATTTTTAAGAAAAGACAATCATCTTTTAATAGGATGATGTATTTCTTGCACATTCCAGGAGCAAATGTTTCAAGTAGCTGCTGCTATTATTCAGCCAGAGTGCAGGATATTGACACGGGTATAAGAGAGACTAATCAGCCAAAGATTCTCGCACCACACTTGGGTGAGCCCCAGAACATACTTCCCCCATTCCAATGACACTGGAGGTGCCACTGAAACAAAACTATGGCCGGAATTCTCCAGCTGTTCATGTCTCGCCACTGCTGCCATTGAGGTCAGAGAATCTGGCCCGATGTCTTTTCCTAGGATACGTGATTTTTCTGTACCTTTACAAGAGTAAGTCAATGATTCGTCCCCGAAATAACAGAAATACAAAAAAAAAGGACACCGTTAGGGTTTTTTTTCTCACCAACTGAGAGTACTCATAGGGCCATACCTACAACCTCTATACTAAGTCACTTGTCCACCTCCTTGCAGTGTTGCTACTCTCATTAGCCATGATTAAAAGAAACCATATAATATATTCCACCGTTGTAAATGCAAGGATTATAAGAAGAGAAAACAGATAAGTATTGCACAGCCCGAGTGCAATTCAACCTACACTGCGCACTCCTCAAACAAAAGGAGTTCGTTGGGGACAGCATCCCATTAAAGATAAATGGACATCCCTGGTTTCAAAAGGATAACCGACGAAATTCACCACAATGCTCATTTACTAGATCATCCCGTTAATATAAAGAACAAAGAAAATTACAGCACAGAACAGGCCCTTCGGCCCTCCAAGCCTGCACCGACCATGTTACCTGACTGAACTAAAACCCCCTACCCTTCCGGGGACCATATCCCTCTATTCCCATCCTATTCATGTATTTGTCAAGACGCCCCTTAAAAGTCATGATAAATAACAATACAGGATCAATCAGGAAATGTAACGGCAAGGGGTACAGTCCAGGGTTAACCATGAACTGCAGATTGTGTTTCCAAATCATTGCCTTCTGCGAAGTTTAGAAAGTTCAGAGCTTCATTAGGAACATAGAAAGAAATAGAAATCATAGAAACCCTACAGCACAGAAAGAGGCCATTCGGCCCATCGAGTCTGCACCCGAACACAGTCCCACCCAGGCCCTACCCCCATATCTCTACATATTTACCCACTCATCCCTCTAACCTACGCATCTCAGGACACTAAGGGGCAATTTTAGCATGGCCAATCAACCTAACCCGCACATCTTTGGACTGTGGGAAGAAACCGGAGCACCCGGAGGAAACCCACGCTGACACGAGGAGAATGTGCAAACTCCACACAGACAGTGACCCAAGCCGGGAATCGAACCCAGGTCCCTAGAGCTGTGAAGCAGCAGTGCTAACCACTGTGCTACCGTGCCCGCCCAGCATCCCCAACATCCTTGGGGGTCCATCGTATGTAACCCTCAGAGAAGCAGGATATAGCAGGGCATATTGCATTCTGATAGCTTTCAGACATTTTCTAACTTCATTGAAACCTCTGTGCCTCTGTTGTATCACCTCTGAGAAGCCTTGGAAGAATGAGACCTTGACAACATCATAGAGCAAGACCCCACCAGGTCTGGCTATTTCTAATACTCTTCTGTGATCTCTGAAGTTACGAAAATGCATTGATAATAGGCCAAGGTCACTGATTGTCCCTAGGCCTTGAAGACAGGATACAATGTGCCCCTTCAAGTTTAATATGGCGAGCTTTCATGCCAAGATTAAGAAAATGTGGCAGAGAGCTCTCAACTGGGAGCTTATCCTCAGCTCCTTCTGGAACACCGATCACGTGGATATTGTACCGTCCCTTAATCTCTAGATCAATCAGGATATCTGACCATGTAGCTGATTTTCCAAGGATTGCAAGCAGGCCTCAACTGAGGAAGTTGCATTCTTGACAGTAAGGCCACAAAAACACAAGAAATAGAAGCAGGAGTCGGCCACTGGGCCCTTCAAGGCTGCCCCGCTATTCATTACAACCATGGCTGATCTATGCTGGCCTCAACTCTTTTTCTGTGCCATTTCCCCATAGCCCTCCATTCCTCGATCTATCAAATATTTATCCACCTCCACTTTAAATATTTCTAATGATCCAGCCTCCACCACCCTTTGGGGCAGAGAATCCCAGAGATTCACCACCCTCTAACATTTCTATGCACCTCAGTTTTAAACTTGACTGGTCTTCTATTTTGTAGCTATGTTGCTTTGCTCGAGCCTCTCCCACTAGTGTAAGCATCTCACTGTCTATCCTTCCAAGCCCCCTCAGGATCTCGTATGTTTGAATAAGGTCACCCCTCATTCTTCTAAACTCCAAGACATATAGAGCCAGACTATTTAATCTATTTAGATAGGACCCTCCCATCCCAGGAATTACCCTGGTGGATCTCTTTTGGACTTCCTCCAATGTTACTATATCCTTTTTTTTAGGTAAGGGGACCAAAACTGTGCGCAGTATTCCAGGTGAAGCCTCACCAACACCCTGTACAATGGCAACAAAACCTCTCGATTGCTTTTGCAATAAAGACCAAAATGCTGTTTGCCTTCTTAACTACTTGTTGGATCTCTTGCTAGCTTTTTGTGATTCATGCACTAGAACACCCAGATCCCTCTGCATTTCACTCACCTGCAGTGTCTCAACATTTAGATAATCTGCCTTTTGATTCCTCCAACCGAAGTGATGGCCTCACACTTCCCCACATTAAACTCTATTTGCCAGGTTTTCACCCAGTCACCCAATCAATCTCTCTCCCATTGCAGAATCACAATATCCTCATCACAGCCTGCCCTTCCACCTATCTTCATATCATTGGCAAATTTGGAAACCTTACATTCTGTTCCTTCCTCCAAGCCATTAATGTGAACAGTGAACAGTTGCTGTCAAGAACTGATCCTCCTTGTAGTATTCCACGAATTACATCTTTTTATGCTGAAAATGACTAATTTATTCCAACTCTCTGTTTTCTATGTGACAACCAGTTTTCGATCTATACTAATCCACTTCCTTTAATTCCATGGACTTTTACTTCATGTACCAGCCCCTTAAGCAGCACCTTGTCAAATGCTGTTTGGAAATCTAAATATGCTACATCTACAGGTTCCCCTCTACTCTCCATGTTACATCCTCAAAGACTTCAGGCAAATTTGTCAAACATGATTTACCTTTCATAAAGCCATGTTGACTAGGTTTGATTATGTTCAGCTTTCCTAAATGATTAGCTATTTCCTCTTTGATTATTGACCCCAGTTTCTTGCCAATAATAGATGTTAAACTAACTGGCCTGTAGCTCCCTTCCTTCTGCCTTCTCCCTTTTTGAACAAGAGAATCGCAATGGTTATTTTTCAATCTTCTGGTACCCTCCCGGAATTTGGTGAGTTATGAAAATTTTCAACGAATAGGTCCACTATCTCTGTCACTCATTCCATTAAAACCCTAGCGGCAGTTCATTGGGTCCTGGCGACTTGTCCACATTTAGCCATACGAGTTTCTCTAATATGCCATCCCTTGTGATTTGGATTTTTGTATTCTTTCCTTTGCTTCATTAAGCCTCATTGGGTGGCACAGTAGCACAGTGGTTAGCACTGCTGCTTCACAGCTCCAGGGACCTGGGTTCGATTCCTGGCTTGGGTCACTGTCTGTGTGGAGTTTGCACATTCTCCTCGTGTCTGCGTGGGTTTCCTCCCACAGTCCAAAGATGTGCGGGTTAGGTTGATTGGCCATGCTAAAATTGCCCCTTAGTGTCCTGAGATGCATAGGTTAGAGGGATTAGTGGGTGGGATATGGGGGTAGGGCCTGGGTGGGATTGTGGTCGATGCAGACTCGATGGGCCGAATGGCCTCTTTCTGTACTGTAGGGTTTCTATGATTCTATGATTCTCATAGTGGTACTCTACAGTTCAGTAGTGTAAGCACTGATGTTATGTGCCAAAACGCCTGAATTTGTCGTTGATAACTTTAATAATATCGGCAGTCATCATCCGCAATGCCTTTGACAATATCGAACCAATAGCCTGCTCACTCACCAGTTTGCCATGTTGAGCATTTGGCTTCACCCTGGTTGCCTCCAACTGCTCCTTTTTATTGAGGATTTTCTTGATGCTTCTCGGCATCTTGTCACTGATACTTAACCAGAACTGTTCCAGGGACATGGAATTTTCACTCCAGGATTAGGTAGTTATGGTCTGTGCAGCAGGATAAACGAAAGGATTAAAAGATGAGTAGTGCCAGAGCTCAGGGAAATGCAGTTGTTCCCGCGCTGGCATCATGTGACCCCGCACAAGGATTTGTATTGCATTGCTGACCCCCAAATTAATTCAATGATGAAACTAATGAAAGCATTTACCCTTCTTTGCTTTATTTTACAGTCCCAGAAATCCTGGATAGAGAATACCTTTACGAAGAGGGAATGTGTATATATAATTCCAAGCTCAAAAGACCCACACAGGTATTTAATTGTGATTCTGTTTTTGAATTTGTTTTGTTTTGAGCAATCAGATAAGATTTTTTCATAATGTGAATTTATTTGTGGGTTAATGACAATAACTGGAACATTTTAACCTTTTCTTAATGAAAGGCAAATGGTATTAGAATGACCTTGTTTGTTTAAAATTTAGGCACTGCACTATTTGCCTGAGTTGAATTTTGTGGAACTTTGTGCTTGGTGATTCTTCCAAACGATATCCATGTGTGCCAGAAATTTCCTTCCTGATCTCATTCGGCGGCCTAAGGAATTTTGTTTCTTGTATCCTGTGAAAATAGTTACTAATATTCTGTAACTTAGCTGCTCTGCTAATAGAAAAGTATTTGGTTCTCTGTCCAGCGCCTATCACACGTACTCTCCTCAGCATATATGTCCCTTTTGTTCTGATTTAGCAAATTTAAATACTAAATGTTCTTTTCATATTTGGAATCAAAATTCATCCATTTGGTGAAGCCCTACTAAGTTTGCATTTATTATTCTGGTGGCTATGTCTATTTTGCAAACTTGACTTCAGTTATTTAACAAATGTCACTTTTCAGTAATATTTCCTGGTCAACTACTTAGATTCCTTTTTAAGACCATTTGGTTGTAATATCTTGATACTGATTTTTGTCAGATGGTTGATTGTCTGGTGCTATGTCCAAGGAAGTTCCATCAATATCTTATAGTGACATGTTCAGGGAACGAGTAAATGATGTCAGGCATTCTGAGAACTTTTACCTGTCTGGTTAATGGACATAATGGAGTTTTAATAGTAAAGAACTGTCAATCAAAATTAATGAGGCAAAAGATGAAATTTTTTCCCCAGGATAGTGGGAATGTAGAATAGATTCCAGTTCAAGACTGTTCCTTTTTTAAATTTGATAAATTTGTTGAAGCATAGAACCGGAGGATTGCGGATGTGGTTCCTATATTCAAGAAAGGGAATAGGGATAGCCCAGGAAATTACCGACCGGTGAGTCTAACCTCAGTGGTTGGTAAGTTGATGGAGAAGATCTTGAGGGACAGGATTTATGAACACTTAGAGAAGTTTAGTATGCTCAAAAGTAGTCAGCACGGCTTTGTCAACGGCAAATCATGCCTTATGAGCCTGGTGGAGTTCTTTGAAAATGTGACTAAACATGTTGACAAAGGAAAAGCGGTAGATGTGGTTTACGTGGACTTCAGCAAGGCGTTCGATAAGGTCCCCCATGCAAGACTTCTCGAGAAAGTGAGAAGGCATGTGATCCAAGGGACTGTTGCCTTGTGGATCCCGAACTGGCTTCCCTGCAGAAGGCAGAGAGTGGTTGTAGATGGGTCTTTTTCTGAATGGAGGTCGGTCACCAGTGGTGTGCCCCAGAGATCTGTTCTGGGACCCTTGTTGTTTGTCATTTTCATAAATGACCTGGATGAGGAAGTGGAGGGATGGGTTGGTAAGTTTGCCGACGACACGAAGGTTGGTGGTGTTGTGGATAGTTTGGAGGGATGTCAGAAGCTGCAGCGTGACATAGATAGGATGCAAGACTGGGCGGAGAAGTGGCAGATGGACTTCAACCCGGATAAATGTGTAGTGGTCCATTTTGGCAGGTCAAATGGGATGAAGGAATATAATATCAAGGGTAAGACTCTTCGCAGTGTAGAGGATCAGAAGGACCTTGGGGTCCGGGTCCATAGGACTCTTAAATCGGCCTCGCAGGTAGAGGAGGTGGTTGAGAAGGTGTATGGTGTGCTGGCCTTCATCAATCGAGGGATTGAGTTTAGGAGTTGGGAGATAATGATGCAGCTTTATAAGACCCTCGTCAGACCCCATTTAGAGTACTGTGCTCAGTTCTGGTCGCCTCATTCCAGGAAGGATGTCGAAATTATTGAAAGGGTGCAAAGAAGATTTACAAGGATGTTGCCTGGATTGGGTGGCCTGTCTTATGAGGATAGGTTGAGGGAGTTCGGTCTTTTCTCCTTGGAGAGACGAAGGATGAAAGGTGACCTGATAGAGGTGTACAAGATGTTGAGAGGTATAGATCGGGTGGATTCTCGGAGGCTTTTTCCCAGGGCTGAAATGGCTGCTATGAGAGGACTCCGGTTTAAGGTGCTGGGGAGTAGGTACAGAGGAGATGTCAGGGGTAAGTTTTTCACTCAGAGGGTGGTGGGTGAGTGGAATCGGCTGCCGTCAATGGTGGTGGAGGCAAACTCGATAGGGTCTTTTAAGAGACTTCTGGATGAGTACATGGGATTTAATAGGATTGAGGGTTATAGGTAAGCCTATATATAGGCCTAGGTAGGTAGGGACATGACCGGCGCAACTTGTGGGCCGAAGGGCCTGTTTGTGCTGTAGTTTTTCTATGTTCTATGAAGCAGCTGACAATGATCTTGTCACTTATGTGTTCCCTGGGCACAACTTGTCAGCATTGAAAGATGAGGGTTGTAAGATTCGACTCGAGACTTAGAGTTTAATTTGTTCTGATTTTTTAGTGTTTATGGAACTGTTTAGTTTGGAAGTTTGTGCGACTTTGGAACTTTGCACAATGTGACCATGTTGCATTATCCCTACTCAATCCTTCCTGGCCTTCCTTGTCGTCTTTGACGTTGCTGACCATGAACTCCATTCTCTCCATCTTGTCCAGTTGAGAGGGACTGCCCCTGTTGACATAACCAGAGAATTTGAGCAGCTTGCCAGCTGCACACTGTATTCTTAAAATGCCTGAAATTGATATGGAACTGATCTTTGGACTGAACATCTGAAACATATCACCTTACACAATGTCAGGTTTCATATCTATACTGACAACACCCAGCTCTATCTCATCTCTTTATTTGACCCATCTGCCTGTGTTGTCAGATTACTTATCCAATATCACATCTGGAAGGAGCCTTAATTTCCTCCATTTAAACAATGGGAAGACCAAAGTCATTGGACGGGATTCTCTGGTGCCCCAAGACTGGAAATTCTTGCCCGAGCCCAACAGACTTTAAATGGTCCGCCAAATTTTCTGTCTCGCCCGCTACGATTCTCTGTGCAGGCGAGATGGGAGAGTTTCGGCCAATGTCTTTACCCTTTGAAATTTGCTTCTCTTGCTGCTGATTTCACCTTTCTCTTACCACCGAACCGGAGCTGATTGCAACTTTGCCAACCTATTGGACCCTGAGCTAATTCTTTGGCACTATATTCTCTCTCAAATTGCTTGGTTCCACTTCGCACGTCACCAGTTTCTGCTCCTGGCTTAGCCAGTCTGCAATGATGATATCCCCAATACTTTTGCTAACAGAAGTCTTGACTATTGAAGTTCTGATGAAGGCCAGACTCGAAATATTGGCTCCATTCTTTCCCCACAGATGCTGTCAGACCTGCTGAGATTTTCCAGCATTTTTTGTTTTTGTTTTGACTATTCCAATGCTTTCCTAGTCGGTCTTCATAGAACAGTACAGGCCCTTCGGCCCTCGATGTTGTGCTGAGCTTAGTCCGAAACCAAGATCAAGCTATCCCACTCCCGATCATTCTGGTGTGCTCCATGTGCCTATCCAATAACCGCTTGAAAGTTCCTAAAGTGTCTGACATAGCAGGCAGTCCATTCCACACCCCAACCACTCTGAGTAAAGAACCTACCTCGGACATCCCTCCTATATCTCCCACCATGAACCTTGTAGTTATGCCCCCTAGTAACAGCTACATCCACCCGAGGAAATAGTCTCTGAAAGTCCACTCTATCTATCCCCCTCATCATCTTATAAACCTCTATTAAGTCGCCTCTCATCCTCCTCCGCTCTAAAGAGAAAAGCCCTAGCTCCCTCAACCTTTCCTCATAAGACCTACCCTCCAAACCAGGCAGCATCCTGGTAAATCTCCTCTGCACCCTTTCCAGTGCTTCCACATCCTTCTTATAGTGAGGTGACCAGAACTGCACACACTATTCCAAATGTGGTCTCACCAAGGTCCTGTACAGTTGCAGCATAACCCCACGGCTCTTAAACTCCAAACCCCTGTTAATAAATGCTAATTACAGTAAGAAGTTTAACAACACCAGGTTAAAGTCCAACAGGTTTATTTGGTAGCAAAAGCCACACAAGCTTTCGAGGCTCTGAGCCCCTTCTTCAGGTGAGTGGGAATTCTGTTCACAAACAGAACTTATAAGACACAGACTCAATTTACATGAATAATGGTTGGAATGCGAATACTTACAACTAATCCAGTCTTTAAGAAACAAAACAATGGGAGTGGAGAGAGCATCAAGACAGGCTAAAAAGATGTGTATTGTCTTGATGCTCTCTCCACTCCCATTGTTTTGTTTCTTAAAGACTGGATTAGTTGTAAGTATTCGCATTCCAACCATTATTCATGTAAATTGAGTCTGTGTCTTATAAGTTCTGTTTGTGAACAGAATTCCCACTCACCTGAAGAAGGGGCTCAGAGCCTCGAAAGCTTGTGTGGCTTTTGCTACCAAATAAACCTGTTGGACTTTAACCTGGTGTTGTTAAACTTCTTACTGTGTTTACCCCAGTCCAACGCCGGCATCTCCACATCACAATAAATGCTAACACACTATAGGCCTTCTTCACTGCTCTATCCACTTGAGTGGCAACCTTCAGAGATCTGTGGATATGAGCACCCCCCACCACCCCCCCCCCCCCCCCCCCCAACAACTCTCATCTCCTTCAGCTCCACCAATCACCAACTCTAGCCTCTTGTACATCCTGCATGGCGACTATCCCTGTGGACCTAACCTCTGGAGTCCCCTCCCTAAATCTCTCATCATTTACTTCACTTCAATTTATCCTTTTACATTCCACGTTTTAAATAGTGATGACTTTTTTTTGGTACTAAAATAATTGAACGCTATTTATGCATCTATGGTTCTATAAATCTGTTGCCTGGAAATACTCCAAACCATGAAGTTATTGTCCACGGAGGGCAGGCCTCTGGCAGTGTGATCCTAACTGGTTCTTGATATGCCATTGCTGTACTGAGTAGAAATCTCATCGCGGCAGATTGTATTCACAAGTTTGTTTTATTACTTTCGGTTCTAGATGCCTTCCAGGATGTCAGATATGCCAGCAGTTGGTCAGGTAAGTTTTCAGTTACACATTTTGATGTTTAAAGAGCTTTTTTAAGATGGCTGTTATTCTCGACTAATCTAGAGCATTGCTATAGCTACATGCCTAGAGGAACAGTCCAGATCTGGACGCAATCACAGATTTTTGGCCTTTATGTTCATGTAACGAACTTGTATTTCAACAGTGAAATTCTCTATTTTTCCAGTCCAACTTCATTTGTTTCTGTTTAATTCTTTTAGACTTTTTGACCAATTATGTAATTTTCCCGTTAATTGAAAAGGTTGCTCCACTATTTTTCCACAACCTATTACTGTGAAATGTACAGGAACGATCGCCTGGGCCTTTGTCTGTCAGGCATGTGTATTTGGAGGGCCTGGAAGCGAGCACAAAATGTGCTCCTGAATGTGGTCGGCCTTGGAGCGCGGTTTCATGCTGACTGGCCAATTAAGGGTCAGCCAGTGTGAAACACGTCCTGTGATAGGCTGAGCACTGCTGAGGAGGGCAGGAAGAGGGTGGGTGCCAAGCAGAGGGAGGGTGTGGCCTGACACTGCCAGTCTGCTCCCTCAGTGGAACAGCTGCTGCAGACCTCTCCTGGGGAGCTGCTGACCCATAAAAAATATATATCCGCAATGTTAAAGCTCTGGCATCAGTGTCTGGGCAGCACAATCATGCACACACCCCAGTCCCCAGATGTCGTCGTTAATTTTATTTCAGCCCTGACCGTTCATCCCGCCCTGGATCGAGGTTGCAGCTTAAGTGTAAAGGCTGCCTTGCCTATCAGCCCACCCACAAACCTTAAAGCCAGACCAGCAATCTAAAATCCCAGTCAATTGGATCTGTAGCCTTGCAGGTTACAGTACTTCAGAGGTAGATCCTGGTACTTTTTAAAATGAGTTGAGGTTTTTTGCCTCAGCCACTAATCTGGGTTACAAATTTCAGACATCCACCACTCTCCTGGGTGAAAATGTTTTTCCTAATGTCCCTTCTTTTGACTTTCCCAATTTCGAGATTAATTCTGTAACATTTTAGGAAATTGAACCCTAATTTTAAATGATCCAATTCATGAGTTATGGGGCTGTGTAATGGTAAAAACTGAGTTTTTCAGTAATAGTTCTACAAAGGCCAGGGACAGCGGGCGGTGGAGTAATTTTGTGAGTAAAATATGATTGAGGGGCAGCACGGTGGCACAGTGGTTAGCACTGCTGCCTCAGCGCCAGGGACTCGGGTTCAATTCTGGCCTTGGGTGACTGAGTTTGCACATCCTCCCCATGTCTGTGTGGGTTTCCTCTGGTGTTCTGGTTTCCTCCCACAGTCCAAAGATGTGAAGCTTAGGTGAATTAATCATGGTAAATGTGCAGGGTTACAGGGATAAGGCGGGGAGGGGTGAGCCCGGATAAGATGCCCTTTTGGAGAGTCGGAGCAGGATCGATTGGCCGAATGGCCGCCTCCTGCACTGTAGGGATTCTGTGGAGTGCATCTCTTGGAATATTGCCTCCCACAATAACATTGAGAAAGGTGTAAGCAGAAGAATGCCGATTCTCATTAGACCTGTTAAACACATTGGTGTCAGTAATGCTACTGAGGAAAATGCATTTAAACTAATATGCTTCAATGCAGTGTTGGTGTTGCTGATCCCACCACCAAATGGCACTGTCCTTTAGGCCTAAATGTGCAGTTGTGCTTTGGAGGACAAAATTCTTAACTGTAAAGCTCCGTTTTTTGACATGTTCTACATGTTTAAAATGCCAGTGACAGTGTAGATGTCTTGTCCTAAACCTTAACAACAGTAAATTCATGAGTATCTAAAGGCAGCTGATTTGTTAAAATATGCCTTTAACCAAAGTGAATGACTGCTGCTTCATGTTGGAGTATTCTGCTGAGTGTATAATTCCAGCCTGATTAAACAACAAGGTAGCAAGTATCTTCGTATGGTTTGTATTTTCACTGCTTGAAGTTCTGGCAGTCAGCCAAAGAATCAGCAAGATTCCAAATCAAACTTGCTGCTTAACAAGCTGTTGTTAATTAGAAAGAAAGACTTGCAAACACATAACCTCAGAGCTTCAGAAAGCACCTGCAGCTAATGAAGTATTTTTTTGCTTTCCAAGCAATTGTAGAATCTATCAAAATTATAGCATAGGAGACTGTTGATGGAGCTTATTAATTCTGTACAGGTGTTAGTTCTCCAATTGGAGCTATCTATTCTAATCCCATTTCACTGTATCTTTGAATATTTTTATTTTTTTAATACTGATTTCCTTTGAATTTTGGATTCTCCTCAATATTCAAGGCATTCCATGTTCTTAATAACCCTTGATGGAAAATGCCTTTGTTACTTTGAAACGTGACCATTCCAAAACACTCCAGTCTGCTTTTCCACTTTCTACCCTTCATAAACTTGAACTTATCCAAAACTCTGCTGCCGGTATTTTAACTTGTATCAGGTCGCATTGATTCATTTTCCTGTGCTCCCTGACCTATATTCGTTCCTGATCCAGCATCAGCTCAGTTTTAAAATTCACACCCTTGTTTTCAATACCCTCTATGACCATGTCCCTATTTCCGTGATCTCCTGCAGACTGCCAACTCTCCGATCTCTGTGCTCATCCCAGCCTGACCTCTTGAGCATCTCCAATTTTAATTATACTATGATTGGTGGCTGTGTCTTCTGCTGCCAAGACCTTGAATTCTGGAATTCCCTTCCTAAATCTTGCCCCACTTCACCTCTTCTCCTCCTCTAAGATGCTGCTTCAATCCTCGCTCATTGACCAAAGTTTTGATCTTTTGTTTAAAGTTTCATGTTTTGTTTTGTCGTGCTTCTATGAAGTGTCTTGGGGTGTTTTCTTATTATAGAGGTGACATGTAAATAGAAGTTACATGGGAACATAGGAGCAAGCAGGGGTATGCCAATTTGGCTGTTTGAGTCTGTTCCACCATGCTGGAAATCAAAAAAACAGAAAATGCTGGATAAACTCAGCAAGTCTGGCAACACCTGTGGAGAGAGAAACAGTTAATGTTTCAAGCCCATTATGACCCTTCTATTTAACCCCAGCTACCTAACTCAGTGTTGAATACATTCAGTGACCCATTCTCTACTATCTTCTGGAGAAAAGAATTCCACAGACCAATGACTCTCCAAGACAAATTCTCATCCTTGTCTTAAAAGGGAGACATTTTATTTTTAAACTATGTCTCCATGTTCTAATTTCTCCCCACAAAAAGAAACATTCTCCTGGTATCCCATGTTAAGTCCCTTCAAGATGTAATTTGTTTCAATAAGATCACCTCCTCTTAACTCGTGGGTACAAGCCCAATCTGTTCAACCTTTCTTAAGATACACTCCTCATCCCAGTGGTAGGATCAGAAACTCCAAGGTTATATTATGAAGCCAGCCTATATCCCAACAATTTTCTATCTTGTCATTAGTGTGAGGATAAGATGTTTCATTCCTGGTGTGATTTATTTGGCAAAGTAGGAAGCTTTTATCAAAACGAACTTTATTTAACAACACAGTTTAACTCTAACAAATGAACTAGCTTAACCGATAACAATTGAACAATACTTAAACGTAAGATACAAGTCTTAGCTGCTAACCAGTTGCTATGAGTTCCAATTCAAGCAATATTCTTCTTATAGATTTAAACCCCTTCTTTAAAATTTAGCAAAACACAGGCATTGTTGCTGTGATTTACGTTACCAGTCTTTGGAGCTTTCAGAAAGCCTTTGGAGAGAGACAGAGATATTGTTTTCAGGCAGCAACTCCTTGTTTTTCTAAAATGAAACTGAAAACCGTATTTCTTTTCTGCAAGCTTAGCTCTTATTAAGCACATGATTCTGTTCCTGTCAATCAACCTAATCAAAACTCTACTCTAAAACCCCAAGAGGAACTCAAATTCAATAGCTCTGCTTAAAAAAAGAATTCCGTCTAAAATGAGTACTTGTGCTCCCAGCTACCAATTTTCTTCTAGACAAAGCGGCACCCTACAAAAACAGGTTTGAATTTTAATCATACCCCCTACAAGAAACATGTTATAAATATATTTCTTAAAGGCACAGTATCATCACACCCAGAATGAGTCAAATGAACCTTCTCTGAATTGCTAATCCTTTTCCAAGTAAGTTCTCCCCATGTCTGCATGGACTTTCTCCGGGTGCTCAATTTCCTTCCACAGTCCAAAGATGTGTCGGTTAGGTGGATTAGTCATGGTTAATGTGTGGGGTTACGGGGGTAAGGCAGCGGAGAGGACCTGAGTGGGATGTTCCTTTGGAGGGTCGGTGCAGAATCAATGGGCCAAATGTCCTCTTTCTGCACCATGGTTCTCTGGAGACCAAAACTGTACACTGTAATCCAAATGTGGTCCCACCAAGGCCCAGTTCATCTGCTGTAAAACTTCCGAATGTTCATATTACATTCCCTATGCAATAAATGTCACATTTCTAATAGAGGTATATAAGATGTTGAGAGGCATAGATCGGGTGGACTCTCAGAGGCTTTTTCCCAGGGTGGAAATGGCTGCTACGAGAGGACACAGATTTAAGGTGCTGGGGGGTAGGTACAGGGGAGATGTTAGGGGTAAGTTTTTCACAGAGGGTGGTGGGTGAGTGGAGTCGGCTGCCGTCAGTGGTGGTGGAGGCAAACTCAATAGGGTCTTTTAAGAGACTCCTGGATGAGTACATGGGACTTAATAGGATGGAGGGTTATGGGTAGGCCTAGAAGGTAGGGATATGTTCGGCACAACTTGTGGGGCTGAAGGGCCTCTTTTGTGCTGTAGTTTTTCTATGTTTCTATTTCATTTATCTTCCTAATCATTTGCTGTACCTGCATGTTGACATTTTGTGATTTGTGTACCAGGACACCCAGATCCCTCTACCATCGAGTTTGGCAATCTTTCACCATTTAAATAATATACTGTTTTTCTATTCTTCCTACCAAAATGGGAAAGTTTACATTTACCCACATTATGCTCCATCTGCCAAATTTGTATGCACTCCCTCAATCTATATCGCTTTACAGACTCTACTCTTGGCAGCTTACTTTCCTACCTATTTTGGTGTCATTGGCAAATTTAGCCAACCATACATTTAATCATAGAATCATAGAATCCTACGGTGCAGAAGGAGGCCATTCGGCCCATTGAGTCTGCACCGACCACCATCCCACCAGGCCCTATTCCTGTAACCCCAATATTTGCCCTGCTAATCCCGCTAACCTATGCATCCCAAGGCACTAAGGGGCAATTTAGCATAGCTAATCCACCTAACCCACACATAGATCCATAGAATATTACAGTACAGAAACAGCCCTTTTGGCCCTTCTTGGCTGTGCTGAACCATTTTTCTGCCTAGTCCCACTGACCTGCACCTGGACCATATCCCTCCACACCCCTATCATCCATGTACCTGTCCAAGTTTTTCTTAAATGTTAAAAGTGAGCCCACATTCACCACTTCATCTGGCAGCTCATTCCACACTCCCACCCCTCTCTGTGTGAAGAAGCCCCCCCCTAATATTCCCTTTAAACTTTTCCCCCCTCACCTTTAACCCATGTCCTCTAGTTTTTTTCTCCCCTAGCCTCAGTGGAAAAAGCCTGCTTGCATTCACTCTATCTATACCCATCATAATTTTATACACCTCTATCAAATCTCCCCTCATTCTTCTACGCTCCAGGGAATAAAGTCCTAACCTATTCAACCTTTCTCTGTAACTCAGTTTCTCAAGTCCCGGCAACATGCTTGTAAACCTTCTCTGCACTCTTTCCAACCTTCTTAATATCCTTCCTGTAATTAGGTGACCAAAACTGCACACAATACTTTAAATTCGGCCTCACCAATGTCTTATACAACGTGAGGCCGAATTTAGAGTATTGTGTGCAGTTTTGGTCACCTAAGACATTCCAACTCTTATACTCAATACTTTGATTTATAAAGGCCAATGTGCCAAAAGCACTCTTTACGACCCTATCTACCTGTGACGTCACTTTTAGGGAATTATGTATCTGTATTCCCAGATCCCTCTGTTCTACTGCACTCTTCAGTGTCCTACCATTTACCTTGTATGTTCTACCTTGGTTTGTCCTTCAATCCTTTAATAAAAGTTATTGATACAGATTGTAAAATAGTTGAGGCCCCAACACTGTTCCCTGTGGCCCTACATTAGCTACAGCTTGCCAATCTGAAAAAGATCCATTCACCCTACTCTCTGGTTTCTGTTAGCTAACCAGTCCTTTATTCATGATAATGTTCCCCCATGTGCTCTTATTTTGTGTCGTAAGTTTTGATGTGGCACCTTCTGAAATGCCATTGGAGACCCAAGTATGCCAAACCAACCAGTTCATCAAAAAACTCGAATAGATTAGTTGAACATTATTTCCCTTTCACAAAGCCGTGTTGGCTGTTCCTGATTACATCATGATTTTCCAAATATCCTGCTATTACTTCCTTAGCAATAGATTCTAGCACTTTCCCTATGTGGAATGTTAGACTAACTGGCCGGTGGCTACCTGATTTTTGCCTTCCTCTTTTCATAATAAATATGTTGCATTAACTATTTTCCAATACACTGGGACCCTTCTGGAATCTTAAGGAATTTTGGAAGATTATAACCAATACCTCTGCTATCTGCGCTGCCACTACTTTTAAAACACTACGATGCAGGGCATCTAATCCTGGAGATTTGTCGGCCTTTAGGCCTAATAATTTCCCTAGCACTTTTCCCTGGTGATGATGATAGATTTAAGTTTCTCCCTCCTGTTTATCTCTAGACTTTCAGTTACCTTGGTTTTCTAAGTCTTCTACCATGAAGACAGACACAAGGTTTATATATTTTTATGATCTTTTTGTATTTTTACTTCCACCAGTTTAAAGCCTCGTGATCTCTGTTTCATTCTGGTTTCTAAATCTAGCCATTAGTTTCCTTCCTTGTTCTTTATCCAAGATGTCTTCACATTTCGTTGAAATGCAGCTACCATCTATCAGCCCTTCACCCAATGGCCATCTGCATTCTCCTTCGCAGCTTACCATGCACCTTAATTTAACATTGACCAATATCTAAAATCCACTTTTGTGGCTAAAATTCTTTGGTTGCCTTTGAAAAATAATTTTGTTATTTGAGCAAATGACTGAAATTCGCAACTCATCAGTAAAACTGAGGAGTGACTGGTGATGGGGGAAGCATGCACTGAATTTATATATAGCCATGGTTTAAAATGTTTCCAGTTTTAATGGCCTCAGGTGCCTGAACTTTGCAAAGTTCGTAACTAATAAATGATGACAGGAATGTATCATCTCTAGTCTTCCTGCTGAATTTTGCCTTTTGTCATGATTAGAATATAATGCATTTAAAACAAAGGTACATATTGTAGAACTGAGACTTGTGACTAAGGACAGGAGAGTGTAGTTAATTTTAAGCTTTGATTTTCTTCCTTTTTGTTGCCCATAATGAAGCTAAAAGATACTTTCAAAAATGATAAATTGTTTCAAATGAACTTTTGTTTTCTACATTTTGCCCTTTGAAGGAAATACAAATTCTCCTTTCCCAGAAAATTAATTTTCGTATTATTCCATGCACAAATTTATGTGCTGCACTTAGAAGCCATAATTGCTGATCTGCTGCATTCTGACAGGTGTTGCTGCGGACGGCTGGTCCGGCAGCACCTTGGCTTCACTGCAAGCCTGGCAATGAAGTACTCCGATGTGAAATTGGGTGAGCCTGAGAACCTGGAAAAAGAGGAATGGTCGGTGGAGAAACACACGAACGAAAGTCCAACAGATGCTTATGGAGTTATTAATTTTCAAGGAGGGTCGCATTCTTACAGAGCTAAGGTTTGTAGGATTGGAGTTCTGTTTCTTGCAGATGTGTTAAATTGGTCAGGTGCTTCTATTATTGTTTGGTGCATTTATGAGCAACCTCATTTTTTGTAATTAAAAGGTTATTTTGGGTTTTGTCAAGTTTCATTGTTTCTGAAATGTCAGATATGTAAAGGATGACCAGATTTCTTCATGGTCTTTCTATGAAAAGTCCAAAAACTTTTACTTAAATGTTTTGCATCCCAATTGAAAGAAGCTGGTTCTGATCTATGAAATGGTCGCTTTCAATTAGCCAACCCAGAATGACAATTGGATGCACCCTAATATAGTGCTTGATTTTATGGTTGGACAAACTAATTTTATAAATTCTAGGAGAAATATAAGGATTTTCATAATGCTGTGTTGTGACAATTTTCATTTTTAAGAATATTTTTATTCGAAGTTTTTAATTTTACTTTATGGGTTGTGCATTAAGATAAAAAAAATCAATTGAAAGGCGAGTAGCACCAGAACTCGCAAAAATGCAGCCACCCCAGTGCTTGCGTCACATGATGCCGCCGCGTCCATTCCCGCCTATCCCCAATAACCTTTCATCCCCTTGTTAATAATGAATCTATCTACATCTGCCTTAAAAATATTTAAAGACTGTGTTTCCGTTGCCTTTTTGTAGAAGAGAGTTCCAAAGGCTCCAGCCTCAGAGAAAACAATTCCCTTTGTTTCTGTTTAAAATGGGTAGCTCCTTAATTTTGCCTCTATCTCTAGTTGACCCCTTGTTAGAAAAGAAATTTTCCTCTTCAGATGATCTTCCCTTTGGCAGTCAGGAAGAGAAAAGAAAATGCCTTTTCATTGCATCTCATCCTGTTTCTCAAAACATTTCACATGCGATGAATTACTTTGAAAGGCAGTGACTGACACAGGTTAAGGCTGGCCAGGTGAGGAGGTGGGGATATCAGTGGTGGATCCCATTGTAACTAAGATTTGTGGAGTTAATGTTTGTTATGTTTAAATGTGTGATAATTTTCTCCATTTGGGAACCACGTGCAACTGACCAATATCCTTTTTTATTGAAATGGTGTAGTATGCACGACTTTCCTATGACACAAAACCTGAGGCTGTTTTAAGACTTATGCTGAAAGAATGGCAAATGGAGCTACCTAAACTCGTCATCTCTGTACATGGAGGAATGCAGAATTTTGAACTTCATCCACGCATTAAGCAGGTTGTTGGAAAAGGCTTAATCAAAGCAGCGGTGACTACAGGAGCCTGGATTCTAACTGGAGGAGTGAATGCAGGTATTGCAGAGAAACATGTTGGTGTTTTGACCAAATCTGAGCTAAGACATTGACCAGTAATGACTTTCTACTAAATTCCCTGCTTGCCTGGTACCTGTCACTCATGGAAACATAGAAAATGGTAACAGCAGTAGGCCATTCGGCTCTTTAAACCTGAAACAAAGAACAATACAGCACAGGAACAGGCCCTTCGGCCCTCCAAGCCTGCACCACTCATGTGCCCACTAGACCATTCGTTTGTATCCCTCTGTTCCCAGTCTGTTCATGTGGCTATCTAGATAAGTCTTAAACGATCCCAGCGTGTCCGCCTCAATTACCTTGCTTGGCAGTGCATTCCAGGCCCCCACCACCCTCTGTGTAAAATACGTCCCCCTGACATCTGTGTTGAGCCTTGCCCCCCTCACCTTGAACCCGTGACCCCTTGTGTTCGTCACCTCCGACCTGGGAAAAAGCTTCCCACTGTTCACCCTATCTATGCCTTTCATAATTTTATACATCTCTATTAGGTCGCCCCTCATCCTCCATCTTTCCAGGGAGAACAACCCCAGTTTACCCAATCTCTCCTCATAGCTAAGGCAACATCCTGGTAAACCTTTTCTGTACTCTCTCCAAAGCCTCCACGTCCTTCTGGTAGTGTGGCGACCAGAACTGGACGCAGTTCTGTTATTCAGTAAGATCATGGCTGGTCCTCTATCTAAACACCATACACCTGTGCTCAATCCCTATGCCTTGACAACTTTAGTAGAGAAACCTATCTGTTTCTTTCTCAAATGTTTTTAGTGATTTGGCCTCCACAGTCTTCTGTGGTAGAGAATTCCACAGGTTCATCACCGTCTGAGTGAAGAACTTTCTCCTCATCTCAGTCCTAAATGATATGCCCAGTATCCCAAGGAGCTGAGACCTTGTCACAAACACACACACACTCTCACACACACTCTCACACACACTCTCACACACACTCTCACACACACTCTCACACACACTCTCACACACACTCTCACACACACTCTCACACACACTCTCACACACACTCTCACACACACTCTCACACACTCTCACACACTCGCACACACACTCGCACACACACTCGCACACACACTCGCACACACACTCGCACACACACTCGCACACACACTCGCACACACACTCGCACACACACTCGCACACACACTCGCACACACACTCGCACACACACTCGCACACACACTCGCACACACACTCGCACACACACTCGCACACACACTCGCACACACACTCGCACACACACTCGCACACACACTCGCACACACACTCGCACACACACTCGCACACACACTCGCACACACACTCGCACACACACTCGCACACACACTCGCACACACACTCGCACACACACTCGCACACACACTCGCACACACACTCGCACACACACTCGCACACACACACATACACACACACACACACCCCCGAGGAAACAACACCCTGCATCCAGTCCTGTCAGAACTTCACACATTTCAATTTAATCCCATTTCATACTTCTAAATTGCAATGAACACAGGCCCAGTCGATCCAATCGTGCATCATACGACAAGCCTGTCATTCACTAGACATTCAACGTCTGGTGAATGTTCGCTGCACTCCCTCTATGGCAAGTATATCCTTTCTTACATAGAGACCAGCTGCACACAGTACTCCAGGTGTGGTCTCACCAAGGCTCTGTCTGACTGCAGGAAGACATCCTTGCTCCTGTACTCAAGTCCTCCTGCACTGAAGGCTAACATGCCATTTGCCTTCCTAATTGGATAATACAAAACTTGGAAGTATTATAAACTGTGGAGAGAACAATGTAGAACATCAAAAGGGCATAGACAGATTGGTGGAGTGGGCAGATGGGTGGCAGATGAAGTTCAATATACAGAAGTGTGACGTGATGCGTTTTGGTAGGAAGAACGTGGAGGGACAATATAAAGTAATGGGTAAAATTCTTAGAGGGGTGCAGGAGCAGAGGAACCTGGGTATATATGTGCATAGATCATTGAAGATGGCAGGAGAGGTGGAGAGAGCAGTTAATAAAGTATATAGTATCCTGGGTTTTATCAATAGGGGCACACAGTACAAGAACAACAAAGTTACACTGAACTTATACAAGACACTAGTTAGACTCAGCTGGAATATTGTGTACAGTTCTGGGCGCCACACTATAGGAAGGATGTGAACGCATTGGAGAGAGTGCAGAAGAGATTTACAAGAATGGTTCCAGGGGTGAGAAACTTCAGCTATGAGGATGGACTGGAGAGGTTGGGACTGTTCTCCTTGGAGAGATGAAGGTTAAGAGGAGATTTGATAGAAATGTTCAAAATCATGAGGGGACTTGATAGGATAGATAGGGAGAAACTGTTACTGCTTGTAAAAAGATCAAGAGGGCACAGATTTGAAGTGATTTTCAAAAGAAGCAAATGTGATACGAGAGAAAATGTTTTCACACGAGTGGCTGGGATCTAGAATGTTGTGCCTGGAAGTTGGTGGAGGCAGGCACAATCGAGGCATCCAAGAGGGTGTTGGATGATTTGAATAGAAACAAGATGCAAGGGTACGGGGGGAAGGCAGGGGAACGGCACTAAATCACGTTGCTGGTTCGGAGAGCAGGTGCAGACACAATGGGCCAAATAGCCTTCTCCTGTGCCATTCCAGTTCTGAGATTCTGTGAACTGATTTGCATTCTTGTATTTGCATTCTTGCTCACAGTGACCGGTGTATTAGGACACCCAGGTCCCTTTGATCCAAACATGTAATAAAAGGGTGACTGAAGAGTCAGACCCGTGAAATCTACTTGTAGATTCACTAAAGATTTGTAGTGCTTCCATTACATAATCCAGTGGTTCCCAAAGGGTGCGGCGCGCCACACTGGTGCGGCGGGAGAGGATGGCAAGTGTGGCGGGAAGATTCAAGGACAATCAAAGAAACATTTAAACATGGATTAGATATTTTTCCAAAATGATTGTTTTATACTTTCTGGATGTCCCGAGATCATATTATAAAGTAGTAGTTTGTTTTTTAAAAAATGTATTTCTTATCAATAAAAAATTCGGTGTGGCACGAGTAAATTTTTATTCCGAAAGTGTGGCCCAGTGAAAAAAGTTTGGGAACCACTGACATAATCTAAGCATCACTGATTTTTATCTAAAGCTGTGTTTGAAGCCACTAATTTACCTAATTGCAAAATGTTAAAACAAACCATGTCATTGAGGTATGTGCCTTTTGAGTAAAGCATGTGTTGAGGGTGATAGTGAAGTCTTTTTAAAAATATTAAACTTCATCCAGAATTTAATTTAACTTTTTCTTCCCTCTTGTGAGGACTATCAAATTTGGATGTCCTACATGTGACTTCTAGTTTACCCAAACATATAGCATTTGGGTTGCTGAGAGTGGCCAGATGGCAGTAATGTATTGTGTTCCAATAAGAGAGGTACTCAGAATAATGAGTAGTCTTTACGCAGAAGTCCATGATCTTCAGTGAGACAAGGAGAACACTCCCATTAAATATATTAGAGAGCTGATCAGGTTTTGTTGCAGTTGTAAACTCGATGAGCTGGGACTGACTTGTCTTTTCCGTTTTACTGAAAGTCAGCACCCAGTTTGTCCTTTTGTATCTAACTATAGTAGTGTAAGGATGGGAACTGGCTTCCTGATTTCTGGATGTGCCCCTTCATCCTTGCCACAACAAAATGAAGCATGTTGGGACATTGGAGCAGATTTCTTTCAAGTGTACAGTGATGCTTAAAATAACCCAGTATTTTAATACAGCTTAGTGATGCCTTGGAAAGTTTGATGCATTAATGTGGCTATATAAATGAAACTCTTGTTTATTTACATGTAATTCTCATGATTTTTTTGGCAGTATTGACATACTATGGTGAAGCTGAGAAGTTAACTGAGCCCCCGTCCGCCCGCAAGGATTTATTCATCACCGTTTTATATGTTGCTTTACTATGAGTAAAATGGCCACTTAATTTTTAATCAGTTTATTGTGCAAGGCGGGTTGAACTTCTCATTCTGCTATTGTTTGAACATTATTTCTTTCTAGGTGTTGTGAAACATGTTGGTGATGCACTGAAAGAACACATTTCGCGTTCATCTCGAAAGATTTGCACAATTGGAATTGCCCCTTGGGGTGTGATTGAAAATAGGAATGATCTTATTGGAAGAGATGTAAGAATATTATGTTTCAGTTTGAACTCTGCATTGCTGAACCTTTACGTCTCTTGTGAAATATTTTGAATGTAACCCAGAGATTCTGTTCACTTGCAGGTTATTGCCCCATACCAAACATTGTTAAACCCTCTGAGTAAGCTGAATGTTCTAAACAGTCTGCACTCCCATTTCATTCTGGTTGATGACGGCACAGTTGGAAAATACGGTGCTGAGGTAAAGCTTCGGAGAGAGCTAGAAAAACACATCAATCTTCAGAAGATTCACGCAAGTGAGTTCTGCAAACATTTATACACCAAAGATTTGCAGTTGTTGAATGATATGTTTTGTAGTTATAGGGACGGCACGGTAGCACAGTGATTAGCACTGCTGCTTCACAGCTCCAGGGACCTGGGTTCGATTCCCAGCTTGGGTCACTGTCTGTGTGGAGTTTGCACATTCTCCTCGTGTCTGCGTGGGTTTCCTCCGGGTGCTCCAGTTTCCTCCCACAGTCCAAAGATGTGCGGGTTAGGTTGACTGGCCATGCTAAAAAATTGCCCTTAGTGTCCTGAGATGCGTAGGTTAGAGGGATTAGTGGGTAAATATGTAGGGATGTGGGGGTAGGGCCTGGGTGGGATTGTGGTCGGTGCAGACTCGATGGGCCGAATGGCCTCTTTCTGTACTGTAGGGATTCTATGATGAGATCAACAGGCTGGAGTTCTGTTCAGTTGTGATTTGAGTTGAGGAAGAAATCTTTTAAGTTTGGAGTTCTTAACAATGTTACCCAGAGTTTGAAAATAGAAAGAGTCTACAATTGTACAATTTGTGTCTAACATGTTGGAACAGCTGCAGTAGTCTCATTCATGTCCTGGCAGTTTAGAAATTATGCTATTTAAATAAATGTTGAGCTGAATCTCGGATTTGTAATACTGATGTAGCAGGAGCTTGAAAACAAAATACTGCGGATGTTGGAAATCTGAAATAAAAAGAGAAAATGCTGGAAAGATTTAGAGGAGTATACGGGATGTAGGAAGGAGCTTAAGAAGAAAATTAGGAGAGCGAGAAGGGGTCATGAGAAGGCCTTGGCGGGTAAGATTAAGGAGAATCCCAAGGCTTTCTACAAATATGTCAAGAGTAAAAGGATGAGATGTGAAGGCATAGGACCCTTAAAAGGTGAAGGGGGAAAAGTTTGTGCGGAACCGTTAGAAATGGCGGAGCTGCTTAATGAATACTTTACCTCGGTATTCACGGTGGAAAGGGATCTGGGTGGTTGTACTGCTGGTTTGCGGTGGACAGAAAGGATCGAGCATGTGGACATAAAGAAAGAGGATGTGTTGGAACTATTGAATGGCATCAAGGTTGGTAAGTCGCCGGGACCGGATGGGATGTACCCCAGGTTACTGTGGGAGGCGAGGGAGGAGATTGCGGAGCCTTTGGCGATGATCTTTGCATCGTCGATGGAGACGGGAGATGTTCCGGAGGATTGGAGGATTGCAGATGTGGTCCCTATATTCAAGAAAGGGAACAGGGACAGCCCGGGAAATTACCGACCGGTGAGTCTAACCTCAGTGGTTGGTAAGTTGATGGAGAGGATCCTGAGAGACAGGATTTATGATCATCTAGAGAAGTTTAGTATGATCAAAAGTAGTCAGCACGGCTTTGTCAAGGGCAGGTCGTGCCTTACGAGCCTGGTTGAGTTCTTTGAAAATGTGACCAAACACATTGACGAAGGAAGAGCGGTGGATGTGGTCTATATGGACTTCAGCAAGGCGTTCGATAAGGTCCCCCATGCAAGACTTCTTGAGAAAGTGAGAGGGCATGGGATCCAAGGGGCTGTTGCCCTGTGGATCCAGAACTGGCTTGCCTGCAGAAGGCAGAGAGTGGCTGTGGAGGGGTCTTTCTCTGCATGGAGGTCAGTGACCAGTGGAGTGCCCCAGGGATCTGTTCTGGGACCCTTGCTGTTTGTCATTTTCATAAATGACCTGGATGAGGAAGTGGAGGGATGGGTTGGTAAGTTTGCTGACGACACCAAGGTAGGTGGTGTTGTGGATAGTTTGGAGGGATGTCAGAAGTTGCAGCGAGACATAGATAGAATGCAAGACTGGGCGGAGAAGTGGCAGATGGACTTCAACCCGGATAAGTGTGTGGTGATCCATTTTGGCAGATCCAATGGGATGAAGCAGCAGTATAATATGAAGGGTACCATTCTTAGCAGTGTAGAGGATCAGAAGGACCTTGGGGTCCGGGTCCATAGGACTCTTAAATCGGCCTCGCAGGTGGAGGATGTGGTCAAGAAGGCGTACGGCGTACTGGCCTTCATTAATCGAGGGATTGAGTTTAGGAGTCGGGAGATAATGCTGCAGCTTTATAGGACCCTGGTTAGACCCCACTTGGAGTACTGCGCGCAGTTCTGGTCACCTCAGAAGCAGCAGGTTTCAGAGCTGTGGAAAAGTCACCCGGACTTGATGCCAAACTTGCTGAGTCTTTCATAGAACATAGAAAGCCACAGCACAAACAGGCCCTTCGGCCCACAAGTTGCGCCGATCACATCCCCACCTCTAGGCCTATCTATAGCCCTCTATCCCATTAAATCCCATGTACTCACCATTGAAAGGGTGCAGAGGAGATTTACAAGGATGTTGCCTGGATTGTGGGGCATGCCTTATGAGGATAGGTTGAGGGAGCTTGGTCTCTTCTCCCTGGAGAGACGAAGGATGAGAGGTGACCTGATAGAGGTTTACAAGATGTTGAGAGGTCTGGATAGGGTAGACTCTCAGAGGCTATTTCCAAGGGCTGAAATGGTTGCTACGAGAGGACACAGGTTTAAGGTGCTGGGGGGTAGGTACAGAGGAGATGTCAGGGGTAAGTTTTTCACTCAGAGGGTGGTGGGTGAGTGGAATCGGCTGACGTCGGTGGTGGTGGAGGCAAACTCGTTGGGGTCTTTTAAGAGACTTCTGGATGAGTACATGGGATTTAATGGGATAGAGGGCTATAGATAGGCCTAGAGGTGGGGATGTGATCGGCGCAACTTGTGGGCCGAAGGGCCTGTTTGTGCTGTGGCTTTCTATGTTCTATGAAAGACTCAGCAAGTTTGGCATCAAGTCCGGGTGACTTTTCCACAGCTCTGAAACCTGCTGCTTCTGTTATATTCAATTCAGTTGATATAAATGACTGTTTGCCTTTTCCTTCACTCCAGACCAAACAACCTATTCAATATCAGAATAGAATCAGTCTGCTGTCCTTGTATCTCTATTGTCCGTTAACATCTAACTGCTGGTGACTTTAGCTGCTGAGTGCAGATTCTCTAAAGATACTGACTGCACCATGACTGATCTTATCAGGCCATCTGATTTTTACCCCTTATATAAATTAGTATTTTGTCATGAAATTACTTTTATTTTCCCTCTTCCCTCCAAGCATGGTGGCACAGTGGTTAACACTGCTGTCTCACAATTCCAGGGACCCTGTTCGATTCTGGCCTTTTGATGACTCTGTGGTGATTGCACATACTTCCCATGCCTGTGTGGGCTTCCTCCCACAATCCAAAGATGTTACAGGTTAGGTGGATTGGCCATGCTAAATTGCCCCTTAGATGTGTAGGTTAGATGGATTAGCCACATTAAATGTGTGGGGTTGCAGGGATAGGGCAAGGGAGAGGGCCTGGGTAAGATATTCTGTCAGGGAGTTGGTGCAGACTCAATGGGCCAAAAGGCCTCTTCTGTACTCTAGGGATTTGATGAAAACAAACATTGCTTTGCTATTTTTTGCTTTGTTTTTATAGGAATTGGCCAAGGTGTACCCGTAGTTGCTTTGATATTTGAAGGTGGCCCTAATGTAATACCCACCGTGTTAGAATACCTGCTGGAGAGCCCCCCAGTGCCTGTCGTGGTATGTGAAGGAACTGGTCGAGCTGCAGACCTTCTGGCCTATGTGCACAAGCAGACGGAAGAAGGAGGGTAAGAAACATCTGTGCATAAGCATAGCACGGGACAGGAAGGAAGAAAGGAATTTGGCGCAACTTAAATGTTAAATATCATTGAACTGCTCTGCTTATTTAAAGTGTGTATCTGAAATAAAACAGGAAATGCTGGAAATATTCAGCAGATCGGGTAGTATCTATGGAGAGAAAAGAGGTCAACATCTAAGATCAATGACCTTTTTGTCAGAATCCTTTCTGCCCCCTTTATAAGTCTCATTATAAAACTGAAGCCTTGAAATTACTGCAATCTTTAACTGCTTCGTAGAATGTTGAAGCACAGAAAATAGGTAATTTATTGCAAGTATGCACTTTTTCTGTAGGTGAGCCAGTTATTCTGATCCCAATGTTCAATACTCCCCTCTTCCAGGTGTTTATTTAATGTCTTTTTGAATCAAGTTATAAACTCTGCTTTAGAACTCTTTTTTAAAAACACTAAACAACCCATAATATTCTTGAAGACCATCTTGTAACCATCTTTGTTCATCTTTGTTATAGTGAAAAATGTCCAAATTGCTCCAGATAACAGGTTATGAAGAAATATCGACAGTGAAAGAAAATAATAAAGGATTTTTCCAAAAAGCAAATTAAAAGACAATTTAACTCTAGACAAGTTAGACTAATAGTATTAAACACAAGTGAAAATAATAGATTGCCATATAGCCAATTGGAACAAGATTGTTTTTTAATGTCATGTCTAATTTTTCAGAATTATTTACCTTGTAGGAACGTTTGTTGATTCAGCAACCGATTGCTTAACTGATTTCTGTGGTTGGTTCTCCTCTAGAATACTTCCAGATGGGTTGGAATTGGAAATCCTCACAACGATCAAAAAGACTTTCAACTTCAGCCAAAGTGAGGCACACCATCTATTTCAGACTCTGATGGAATGTATGAAAACTAGAGAACTTGTAAGTTTTGTTACAATAATGTACTGAGGCGGGCTGTATGCTTCATAACACCATAAAAATTAGGAACGTGACTAGGCCATTCAGCCCTTTGAGCTTGCTCCACCATTTAAAAGATCATGGCTGATCTAACACTTTCCTGCCTTATCTCTGTAACTCTTAATCCCCCACTGGTTAAAAATGGATCGATCTCAGCCTTGAAGACATTCAAGGATCCGGCCTCCACAGCTTCCTGGTTAAGAATTCCAAAGATTCACCATCTTTGGGAGAAGAAATTCTTCCTCAAATTCTCCTTTATATGAGCACTTCCTTATTCTGTGACTATGCCCTCTGGTCCTACACTCTCCCATTGAGTGGAAACATCCTCCTTATTTGCTTGTCATGTCGCCCCTCATTCACCTGAGCTCCAAGGAGCACAGACCCAACCTGTTTAAACTTTTCTCACATAGCAGTACCTGCATCTGTACAGGGCATTGGTGAGGCCGCAGCTGGAATACTGTGTGCAGTATTGGTCCCCTTATTTGCAGAAGGATATATTGGCCTTGGAGGGAGTGCAGAGAAGGTTCACCAGGTTGATACCAGAGATGAGGGGTGTTGATTATGAGGAGAGACTGAGCAGATTGGGTTTGTATTCGTTGGAATTTAGAAGGCTGAGGGGGGATCTTATAGAGACCTATAAGATAATGAAGGGGCTGGATAGGGTAGAGATGGAGAGATTCTTTCCACTTAGAAAGGAAACTAGAACTAGAGGGCACAGCCTCAAAATAAAGGGGGGTCAGTTTAGGACAGAGTTGAGGGGGAACTTCTTCTCTCAGAGGGTGGTGAATCTCTGGAATTCTCTGCCCACTGAAGTGGTGGAGGCTACCTCGTTGAATATGTTTAAATCACGATAGATGGATTCCTGAGGGGTAAGTGAATTAGGGGTTATAGGGATCAGGCGGGTAAGTGAAACTGATCCACTTCAGATCAGCCATGATCTTATTGAATGGCGGGGCAGGCTCGAGGGGCTAGATGGCCTACTCCTGCTCCTATTTCGTATATTCTTATGTTCAAAAGCCACACAAGCTTTCGGAGCCCCAAGCCCCTTCTTCAGGTGACTCACCTGAAGAAGGGGCTTGGGGCTCCGAAAGCTTATGTGGCTTTTGCTACCAAATAAACCTGTTGGACTTTAACCTGATGTTGTTAAACTTCTTACTGTGTTTACCCCAGTCCAACGATGGCATCTCCACATCATATCTCACAGAAGACAGAGGGTGGTATATATTTGTGATATATATAAATGATTTGGAAGAAGGTGTAACTGGTGTAATCAGCAAGTTTGCGGATGACACGAAGATGGCTGGACTTGCGGATAGCGAAGAGCATTGTCGGGCAATACAGCAGGATATAGATAGGCTGGAAAATTGGGCGGAGAGGTGGCAGATGGAGTTTAATCCGGATAAATGCGAAGTGATGCATTTTGAAAGAAATAATGTAGGGAGGAGTTATACAATAAATGGCAGAGTCATCAGGAGTATAGAAACACAGAGGGACTAGGTGTGCAAGTCCACAAATCCTTGAAGGTGGCAACACAGGTGGAGAAGGTGGTGAAGAAGGCATATGGTATGCTTGCCTTTATAGGACGGAGTATAGAGTATAAAAGCTGGAGTCTGATGATGCAGCTGTATAGAACGCTGGTTAGGCCACATTTGGAGTACTGCGTCCAGTTCTGGTCGCCGCACTACCAGAAGGACGTGGAGGCGTTAGAGAGAGTGCAGAGAAGGTTTACCAGGATGTTGCCTGGTATGGAGGGTCTTAACTATGAGGAGAGATTGGGCAGACTGGGGTTGTTCTCCTTGGAAAGACGGAGAATGAGGGGAGATCTAATAGAGGTATACAAGATTATGAAGGGTATAGATAGGGTGAACAGTGGGAAGCTTTTTCCCAGGTCGGAGGTGACGATCACGAGGGGTCACGGGCTCAAGGTGAGAGGGGCGAAGTATAACTCAGATATCAGAGGGACGTTTTTTACACAGAGGGTGGTGGGGGCTTGGAATGCGCTGCCAAGTAGGGTGGTGGAGGCAGGCACGCTGACATCGTTTAAGACTTACCTGGATAGTCACATGAGCAGCCTGGGAATGGAGGGATACAAACGATTGGTCTAGTTGGACCAAGGAGCGGCACAGGCTTGGAGGGCCGAAGAGCCTGTTTCCTGTGCTGTACTGTTCTTTGTTCTTTGGTGGTGGATGGAAAATTTTCAGACTGGAGACCAGTTACCAGCGGTGTACCACAAGGATCAGTGCTGGGTCCTCTGCTATTTGTGATTTTTATAAATGACTTGGAGGAAGGGGCTGAAGGGTGGATCAGTAAATTTGCAGATGACACCAAGGGGGCAGGGATTCAGGTTCTTGGACCATTGGGACCTCTTCAGGGGCAGGTGTGACCTGAACACAAAAAACGGGTGGCACTTGAATCCCAGGGGGACCAATATCCTGGCAGGAAGGTTGGCTAAGGCTACTGGGGAGAGTTTAAACTAGATAGGTTGGGGGGAGGGGATCAAAATGAGGTGACTGAGAGTGAGGAAGGTAGCTCGCAAACAGAGAAGGGTTATAGGCAGTGCAAGAGGGCGGATGGACAGGGAATAGAGAAGGGGAGAGCTCAGAGCAAAGGATTGAGATGTGTTTACTTTAATGCCAGGAGTATAGTGAATAAAGGGGATGAGCTCAGAGCATGGATCGATGCCTGGAAGTATGATGTTGTGGCCATTACGGAGACTTGGATGTCTCAGGGACAGGACTGGATACTCCAGGTGCCGGGATTCGGATGTTTCAGGAAGGACAGGGAGGGAGGCAAGAGAGGGGGTGGAGTGGCACTGCTGATCAGGGATAGTGTCACAGCTGTAGAGAAGGTGTATGCTGTGGAGGGATTGTCCACTGAGTCTCTGTGGGTGTAAGTTCAGAGTGGGAAGGGGCCGGTCACTTTGCTGGGAGTTTTCTATAGGCCGCCCAATAGTAACAGGGAGGTGGAGGAGCAGATAGGGAAACAGATCCTGGAGAGATGCAGTAATAGCAGAGTTGTTGTGATGGGAGACTTTAATTTCCCAAACATAGATTGGAATATCCCTAGGGTAAGGGGATTGGATGGGGAAGAGTTCATTAGGTGTGTTCAGGAGGGTTTCCTGACACAGCATGTGGACAAGCCTACAAGAGGAGAGGTGTACTTGATCTGATACTGACCAATGAACCTGGACAGGTGTCAGATCTCTCAGTGGGAGAGCATCTTGGGGATAGCGATCATAACTCTTATCTCCTTTATGCTTGTATTGGAAAAAGAGAGGATCAGGCAAGCTAGGAAAGTGTTTATATGGAGTAAGGGGAAATATGAAGACATTAGACAGCAAATTAGAGGAGTAAATTGGAAGGAGCTATTCTCGGGGAAATGTACTGAAGAGAGGTGGCAGTTTTTCAAGGAATGTCTGTCTAGAGTTCTACAGGACAACGTTCCGAGCAGACAGGGAGGTGTTGGTCGGTTAAAGGAACCGTGGTGCACGAAAGCTGTGCGGGACCTAGTCGAGAAGAAAAGGAAAGCGTACAAAAGGCTCAGAGAGCTTGGCGAAGATAGGGATTTAGAAGAGTATATGGCTTGTAGGAAGGGACTAAAGAAGGAAATTAGGAGAGCCAGAAGGGGTCACAAGAAGGCCCTGGCAGGTAGGATTAAGGAGAACCCTAAGGCGTTCTATAAATATGTGAAGAGTAAAAGGATGAGACGTGACGGAATAGGGCCTATAAAAGGTGAAGGCGGGAAAGTCTGTATGGAACCAGTAGAAATGGCAGAGGTGCTCAATGAGCATTTTGCCTCGGTTTTCACAGAGGAGAAGGACCTGGTGGATGTACAGCTGGCGTGCGGTAGACTGAAAGGATTGAGTATGTGGATTTTAAGAAAGAGGTTGTGCTGGAATCTTTGAATGGCATCAAGATAGATAAGTCGCCGGGTCCGGATGGGATGTACCCCAGGTTACTGTGGGAGGCGAGGGAAGAGATTGCAGAGCCTCTGGTGATGATCTTTGCGTCGTCGATGGAGACGGGAGAGGTGCCGGAGGATTGCGGATGTGGTTCCTATTTTCAAGAAGGGGAATAGGGATAGCCCAGGAAATTACCAACCGGTGAGTCTAACCTCAGTGGTTGGTAAACTGATGGAGAAGATCCTGAGGGACAGGATATATGAGCATTTAGAGAGGTTTAGTATGCTCAAGAATACTCAGCATGGCTTTGTCAAGGGCAGATCGTGCCTTACGAGCCTGGTGGAGTTCTTCGAAAATGTGACTAAACACATTGACGAAGGGAAGGCGGTAGATGTGGTTTATATGGATTTTAGCAAGGCGTTCGATAAGGACCCCATGCAAGGCTTCTAGAAAAAGTGAGAGGGCATGGGATCCAAGGGGCTGCTGCCTGGTGGATCCAGAACTGGCTTGCCCAAAGGAGGCAGAGAGTGGGTATAGATGGGTCTTTTTCTAAATGGAGGTCGGTCACCAGTGGTGTGCCCCAGGGATCTGTTCTGGGACCCTTGCTGTTTGTCATTTTCATGAATGACCTGGATGAGGAAGTGGAGGGATGGGTTGGTAAGTTTGCCGATGACACGAAGGTTGGTGGGGTTGTGGATAGTCTGGAGGGATGTCAGAAGTTACAGAGGGACATAGATAGGATGCAAGACTGGGCGGAGAAGTGGCAGATGGACTTCAACCCAGATAAATGCGTCGTGGTCCATTTTGGTAGGGCAAATGGGATGAAGGAGTACAATATAAAGGGAAAGACTCTTAGTACGGTAGAGGATCAGAAGGACCTTGGGGTCTGGGTCCATAGGACTCTGAAATCGGCCCCACAGGTGGAGGAGGTGGTTAAGAAGGCGTATGGTGTGCTGGCCTTTATCAATCGAGGGATTGAGTTTAGGAGTCCGGGGATAATGATGCAGCTATATAAGACCCTCGTCAGACCCCACTTGGAGTACTGTGCTCAGTTCTGGTCGCCTCACTATAGGAAGGATGTGGAAAAGATTGAAAGGGTGCAGAGGAGATTTACAAGGATGTTGCTTGGATTGAGTGGCATGCCTTATGAGGATAGGTTGAGGGGGCTCGGTCTTTTCTCCTTGGAGAGACGTAGGATGAGAGGAGACCTAATAGAGGTATATAAGATGTTGAGAGGCATAGATCGGGTGGACTCTGAGGCTTTTTCCCAGGGTGTAAATGTCTGCTACGAGAGGACACAGGTTTAAGGTGCTGGGGGGTAGGTACAGGGGAGATGTTAGGGGTAAGTTTTTCACACAGAGGGTGGTGGGCGAGTAGAGTCGGCTGCCGTCAGTGGTGGTGGAGGCGAACTCAATAGGGTCTTTTAAGAGACTCCTGGATGAGTACATGGAGCTTAATAGGATGGAGGGTTATAGGTAGGTCTAGAAGGTTGGGGTGTGTTTGGCACAACTTGTGGGCCGAAGGGCCTGTTTGTGCTGTAGTTTTTCTATGTTTCTGAGATTGGTGGAGTAGTGGATGAGGTGGAGGGCTGTTGTAGGCTGCAAAGAAACATTGATAGGATGCAGAGCTGGGCCGAAAAATGGCAGATGGCGTTTAACCCTGATAAGTGCGAGGTGATTCATTTTGGTAGGACAAATTTGAATGCGGATTACAGGGTCAAAGGTAGGGTTCTGAGGAATGTGGAGGAACCGAGATCTTGGGGTTCATATCCACAGATCTCTGAAGGTTGCCACTCAAGTGGATAGAGTCGTGAAGAAGGCCTGTAGTGGGTTAGCGTTTATCAACAGTGGGTTGGAGTTTAAGAGCCATGGGGTTATGCTGCAACTGTACAGGACCTTGGTGAGACCACATTTGGAATATTGTGTGCAGTTCTGGTCACCTCACTATAAGAAGGATGTGGAAGCGCTGGAAAGAGTGCAGAGGAGATTTACCAGGATGCTGCCTGGTTTGGAGGGTAGGTCTTATGAGGAAAGGTTGAGGGAGCTGGGGCTTTTCTCTTTAGACCGGAGGAGGTTGAGAGGCGACTTAATAGAGGTTTATAAGATGATGAGGGGGATAGATAGAGTGGACGTTCAGAGACTATTTCCTCGGGTGGATGTAGCTGTTACTTGGGGGCATAACTATAAGGTTCATGGTGGAAGATATAGGAGGGATGTCCGAGGTAGGTTCTTTACTCAGAGAGTGGTTGGGGTGTGGAATGGACTGCCTGCTGTGATAGTGGAGTCGGACACTTTAGGAACTTTCAAGCGGTTATTGGATAGGCACATGGAGCACACTAGAATGATAGGGAGTGGGATAGCTTGATCTTGGTTTCGGAAAAGGTTCGGCACAACATCGTGGGCCGAAGGGCCTGTACTGTTCTATGTTCTAACACAGTGGCTACAAGAACAAGTCAGAGGCTCGGAATACTGTGGCAAGTAATTCACCTCTTGACTCCCCAAAGCCTATCCACCATCTACAAGGCACAAATCAGGAGTATGATGGAATACTCCCTGTTTGCCTGGATGGTTGCATCCTCAACAGCACTCAAGAAACTTGACTTCAAGGTTGCAGTGAAGTAGGAGAGAGAGTGTACATTTATATTTGATTTGATTTATTATTGTCACATGTATTAGCATACAGTGAAAAATATTGTTTCTTACGCATTATACAGACAAAGCATATTGTACATAGAGAAGGAAAGGAGCGGCTGCAGGATGTAATGTTACAGCCATAGCTCGGGTGTACAACTTCAGGGCAATCTAAAGTGCTTTGCAGTCAATGAAGTAATTTTGACGTGTAGTTACTGCTGTAATACAGGAAATGTGGTTTGGGCTTTGATTCCATGGCCACCTGACTCGGGTGTGAATATTGCCTTTAAGCCAATGCTGACACTCAAATGAGCCAACACTGTATTAATGATGTGGGCTTGAATTTCTATTCCCCCATCCCACACTGCCTCATGGGAAAGATCGGATTCACATTATTGTGGTAGGTATAGGGAGGGTTTTTTATGAAATCTAAGTGTCTCCCACATTGTGGGAAGATAATTGTAAGCTAAGCTTCTCTCTTCCCGTGAAACACATTATCCCAAAAGGAATTGGCACGGGAACATTGTCGCCTTGCCTCGAGTGAGGTGGTGGATTAACTGGGGAGAAGTCAGGCAGTCTACGCTCAAAAGAGAACTTTACGTATGATTTCAGATTAATTGATGGTTGCATGAAATCATCAGGAATTGGCTTGTGTGGGTATTTGGAAAAATGTTCATATTGCGTTACATTTGTGTTTAAATTTTGTATTATCTTAAATGTTTTATAGTATCTCTCCGATATTGAGTGATGGCAGGTTTTAGTTTAGGTGCAACATATCCATCCACTGGAATAGTTTGCCTGTACAAATCTTTACTAAAATAAAAATGCATTTATGTCATATCTTTCACGTAGAAAAGCATTCCCAAGTGCTTTATTCTGGAAAAAAGAATGGGTGTTAATCCTCATTTGGATTTTAATCATGTTGCATATGATTTCAGATCACTGTATATCACATTGGAGCAGAAGAACATCAAGACATAGACGTGGCCATTCTAACAGCGTTGTTAAAGGGCAAGTATCCTGGGTCTGAACCACTTCTTTGGTAATCTTTTCTATCCTCGGTTCACTGTAATGAAAGTTGACTTGCTCAATCATATTGATGAATAAATGCATTCATTGGTTAAATAATTCTTGCAAAGGGTATTTTAAGAATCAAGTTTCAGATTTTTAAATCTTAGATGCCCTGTTGATACAGGCTGGAATTTTCCGGCTGTTTGCACCCCCGCACCAAATCTCCCTTCACTGTAGTGGGACCAGAGAATCCCACTGGCGCAAATGGCTGGAAGATTCTGGCCACAAAGTGTGATGCTGAGTGATTATTCACTGATGCTTTTGTCAGTGAGTGCAATAAAATACTTCTCCATTAGCTCAATCTCCTATAAGTGAAATAAATCCAAGGATAGTGATGAGGATGGAAAGAATGGGATGTGTGTGAGAAAAAGATGTGGTGGATTCCTGAAATAAAGCCAGTTGTACACTAATCACATAGGTTTCAATGAATGCAATCAATGTATGGAATGCTCGGTGGTTTAAAACCAAAGTGACATTGAGCCACATAGATTGCAAACCTAGAAATCTGCTGCGACAGAATCATACGTCTGCTTTAATACCATATTAACTAAATTTTCAATATGATAAAGGTCAAAATGATAAAAGGTCTAAAGATGACACAGTGGTTAGCACTGCTGCCTCACAGCGCCAGGGAACCGGGTTCAATTCCAGCCTTGGGTCATTGTCTGTGTGGCGTTTTCGTGTTCATCCCCTGTCTGCGTGGGTTTCCTCTGAGTGCTCCGGTTTCCTCCCACAGTCAAAAGATGTGCAAGTTAGGTGGATTGGCTATGATAAATTGCCCCTTAGTGTCCCAAGATGTGTAGGTTAGGGGGATTAGCTAAGTTAAATACGCAGGGTTACAGGGATAGGGTGGGGGGAGCCTAGGTAAGATGCTCTTTCGGAGAGTCAGTGCAGACTTGATGGGCTGAATGGCCTCCTTATGCACATTTAGGGATTCTAAAATAGTCTTTGCAGTTCAGCAGGACAACAGAGTTGGGCGATGTGACAAGGAACCAGAATCTTTCTTTCTGAAATGAAATCATAGAAACCCTACAGTACAGAAAGAGGCCATTCGGCCCATCGAGTCTGCACCGACCACAATCCCACCCAGGCCCTACCCCCATCTCCCTACATATTTGCCACTAATCCCTCTAACCTACACATCTCAGGACACCAAGGGCAATTTTTTTTTTAGCATGGCCAATCAACCTAACCCGCACATCTTTGGACTGTGGGAGGAAACCGGAGCACCCGGAGGAAACCCACGCAGACACGAGGAGAATGTGCAAACTCCACACAGACAGTGACCCAAGCCGGGAATCGAACCCAGGTCCCTGGAGCTGTGAAGCAGCAGTGCTAACCACTGTGCTACCGTGCCGTGGAATTCTGGTGTTGAACACTAAACTGCTCAGATTCTAAAGTGGGAATCATAGGAAAATCAAAGTTCAGAATGAGACATGATAGGTGCCTACATAGAAACAAGAGCAACTCGCTTTATGCTGACAAAAGCTACTTATGTGATGGCTAAGAGCCAAACATATGAGTAAAAAGATCATTTCAACAGTTTGTGGTAGGAATAAATGATCTTATTGGGGTTATTATTCTGTGTAATGTGTTTTTTTTTGTAAAGAAAGGGCTGTCGATGAATTCCAGGTAAAATTAAGCCTGCAATTGGCATTGTGCTGTTTCCGAACCCTCTGGCCCGAATGTGAACTCAGCAACTGTCAAAAGCTTATGTGATTATACCTAGAATGAGAGAGCTAAAAATTTAGTTCTGGCATGTACAGCATGCAATAACATGTTGCATCTTTTCCACACTCTGTTCCAAATAGTCAGTTAATATGTTTCACTAAAACTATAACTCTCTTAATTTCAGGTACCAATTCATCTGCATTTGATCAATTGATTTTGACTCTCGCCTGGGACAGAGTGGATATTGCTAAGAACCATGCTTTTGTTTATGGGCAGCAGTGGTTGGTAAGTAAGCACAGAGCTCATTGCAACACAGGAGTGGAATTAATATTTCATCAAGTGGATTTATTAGTTGTTATTTTGTGTCTTTATGTAATGTAATTCTCTCAATTATGACTTGGAAAATTCCAATCTCTCATTTTTCTCCTAATGTTTACTGTTGTTTTCTGGTTTAAAAACAATGATCATTCAGCCTAACTGATGCACTAACCATTAAGATTAATCACTGCAGCGAGTCAGACTTCAGTTGCTTATTTTTATTAAATGTTGTAGGTTGGATCACTGGAGCAAGCAATGTTGGATGCTCTTGTCATGGACCGAGTGGAATTTGTGAAACTTCTCATTGAAAATGGAGTTAGCATGCACAAATTCCTCACAATCCCCAGGCTTGAAGAGCTGTACAACACAGTAAGTGTGAGGAATGGCTTATGTTTGAAGTCCCAAATGCAGTTGTATTATTATTGGATATTTGTGATAAATATTTCACAGATCATTGAAGCACAGACTCTAGTAGCTGTAATTACACTACACGTTAAGAGGTTGTTTAAATTATTGGTTCATATGAAATGTTTTTTTTGTAGCTGTGTATTTCTATATACGGAGAGATACTGGCGTAGTGGTATTATCACTAGACTATTAATCCAGGTATTTAGCAAAAATCTGGAATTAAGAATCTACTGATGACCATTAAACCATTATTGATTACTGGAAAAGCCCACCTGGTTCATTAATGTCCTTTAGGGAAGGAAATCTTCCATCCTTACCTGGTCTGGCTTACATGTGATTCCAGAGCCACAGCAGTGTGGTTGACCAACAACTGCCCTCTGAAATGGCCTAGCAAACCACTCAGTTATACTGCAGTGGTTCAAGAAGGCAGCGCACCACCACCTTCTCAAGGACAACTGGGGATGGACAATAAATGCTGGCCCAGCCAGCGACGCCCGTGTCCCACAAATGAATAAAAACAAATTCAAATGAAATTGTTGTCTGTGAAAAACGTTGACATCTTGCGGACGTGGTTGCGTTACATCAATGTGTTCTCTCTGCTTGTTCTTTCCTCTGGTGCTCAAATACATCCTCCATTTTATTTTTGTACTGTTTCATTACAGAAACAAGGGCCAACTAATCCTACACTACTACATCTAGTGAGGGATGTTAAACAGGTAATATTTCTGCTGTTTATCTTCAAGCTGTGTGATCGCACACTGTGATCTCTGACATACAGAGTTTATAAATGTGAACATTTCAAACTTATCATAGATTTTTACAATGATCTTTGATGGTGTGTCCAAATTTGAACTTGGCCTGTAACGGTCGAATGAGGTAGTGTCCTGCTAAGGTTGAATGCAGAAACCTCCTAGTCTGTGTAAAAACAGAAATTTGTAAGAAGTACGTGCAGATGTTAGTCCACTGGCAGTTTCATGGGGATGGAGTAGCATTGCCGCTGCCAGAGTAAATCATTTTCAATTGCTTTTATTCCATAGGGTAACCTCCCTTCAGATTATAAAATCACTTTGATTGATGTGGGTCTCGTCATCGAATACCTTATGGGTGGAACTTACCGATGTACATACACAAGGAAACGTTTCAGAATAATCTACAATAATCTCCATGGGAACAATAGGGTATGTTCCTTTCTTCAATATCTCGCTACAAGTGCCGGAAATGTAGTTAGCCTACTGAAAAGATCATGATTGAGAAATAGGATGGGTGGCTGGTGATGTTTAAAATTTTAAAAACTTTGGGAACCTTTGTGAAAGAAAGTGTGAAATTGATGTGCTGTGTGTTGCTGTAGAGTAGGATGCAAGTTGTCTAGGAAGTTACTGCTCTCAGTAGAACTGAAGTAATTAATGAAAACTGGTACCCCACAGGGAGGTGGACCTGGAAAACTGCAAAGCAAGTTACTCTATACCATCTTTATGTTGAAATTCCCATTTTCTTAATAGCAAATAGTAGAGGGTTGGGGTGGTTATCTTCCCTATATCATTTTAATTATTTTTCTAATACTTATCTAATTTTCCTTTTCAAACATTATTATGAATTCTCAGAATTGTTAGGTCGAATAAGTGTGGGAGCGGCTGTGTTTTTGCAAGCTCTGGCACTACACATTTTAAACAAATTTTTAATCCTGCTGTACAACCCAGAATTATTTGATCCTGATGTGTACAATCTGAGCTATGTTCCTAGAAGATCCTGGCTAAAATCTGGTGACGGGGAGTCAAGTTAAATCAAGAAAATCTTTTGTTTTGTTGAGGTACCTAGAGACGGTTGAGGTGCCTCTATGACTATAGGGCACAGGTTTAAGGTAAGAGGGGAGAGATACGAAAGGGTCCAGAGGGGCAATTTTTTCTCACACAGGGTGGTGAGTGTCTGGAACAAGCTGCTAGAGGTAGTAGTAGAGGTGGGTACAATTTTGTGTTTTAGAAAGCATTTAGATAGTTACATGGATAAGATGTGTATAGAGCGATATAGGCCAAATGCGGGCAATTGGGATTAGCTTAGGGGTTTAGAAAAAAAGGGCGGCATGGACAGGTTGGGCCAAAGGGCCTGTTTCCATGCTGTAAACCTCTATGCCTGGAGACAGTCCGGGTGGAGCCCAGTTCGCAGTGGCGGTTTCGCTGTGAGTGGGCCTATTCCTTGGTGATGCTGTAGGCATCGAGATGATGGCTGCTATTGTGAATGAAGTTGTGGACGACGGTCTCGGCTCCCCAGCACAGAGTATTGATGCTCGCATTGATGGACGTCGAGATATCCTAAAGGGAATGGATGAAGTGTCAGTAGAAGCCTGTCAGACGAGAGGGCAGCTTCCTCAGTGAGGGCTTCAGTCCTAGGAAATCCTGCTGCATGTTGAACATCTTGGTTCATTCAGGGCGAAAGCGCATCTGTGCACCCAGTTTCCTGGAGGAAGCTGGGGATGAATTCCCGGCCGAATTTGAGAACTGGCTGTCGTGCTTTCACAGTCTCAATTTGAAAACTGGGTGTTTCGAGTTCGATGGAGCACATTATATTCAGCTTTCGTGGCCTGGGGTCAGTCAAAGACCCCAACCACTGCTCTTGCATTGTGTTGTCTTCGATGTTCATTGAGAAGGGCTGGAGGCGGCCGGATGCAACTGCTCTTCACCAACGGCTGGGCCTCGGTTTCTCTTTACTGGGGCTACAGGATGGTGACATGGCGGATGTACAAAAACTTTGGTGAAACTCTGGATTGATCCTGGATGTTGCTTGACAATCCAGCATGGTGGCACAGTGATCAGCGCTGCTGCCTTAGCGCCAGGAACCTGGGTTTGATTCCAGTCTTGGATGACTATCTTTGTGGAGTTTGCACATTCTCCCTGTGTCTGTGTGGGTTTCCTCTGGGTGCTCCGGTTACTTCCCACAGTCCAAAGATGTGCAGGTTCGGTGGACTGCCCATGCTAAATTGCCCCTTAGTGTCCCAAGATGTGTAGGTTAGGGGGATTAGCAAGGTAAATACATGGAATTATGGGGATAGGATGGGGGCTGGGCCTGGGTAAGATGTTCTCTTGAAGAGTCAGTGCAGACTTGATGATGGGCTGAATGACCTCCTTTTGCACTGTAGGAATTTGATGATTCTCTGATCCTGTCATGGCTTCTGCAGTTTACCATTAATCCTGAACTTTGTTCCTTTGTGATTCTACTCCTGATTTGGTGATGTTGTCTTTTATCCTGACACGGGTGTATGATGCATGAGCACAGAGGCTTTTGTCACCTGTTATCCTGCAGAAATCAGGATTTGTTCATCTGTATTATATCCATGTTGATGCTGTGCTGCACTTTTTTCATATTGACGGGGGCAATCCTGTAACTGAGCTCTAAGACGCATTCCGTTGATGTTCCTATTTAGTCATATCCTGCAGTTCTTGGTTAATCCTTGAATGTATCCTCTGTAATTTCATCTCTTAACTAATATTGATATGAGATTTATCACATTGGTTGGGGCAATCCTGTGAGTGAGCACGGCAACAACTCTTTGCTTCTCCTGATATCCTGCGGAATCCAGGGACATCCATTAATCCTTAGTGGAATGCATTCCACAATGTACTTCTCATTTCTGAGGACTATGTTGTGTAGGTTATATCGTACTAGAGTTTCGTGACTTTTAACCGATTATTGTCTGATAATCCTAGTAGATGTATTGGTGGATTTTTTTCACCTGCAAACCTTAATTACAATTATAGTTAAAATGAGTAACGTAGGGAGGTGGGCAAGTGGTTTAATATGGAGGTAGTGGGTAGGGCCCCACGTGTCCTCTCAGCAGGTGAGGAAATCCCCCCTGTAACTTATGGGCCCACTTTCTTTTCTGTATTTGTTGTTTTGCGGTTATGGAATCTCTGATTAACTCCTGTTATGGCACAGAGAGGCTGTATATCCTGGGAACAGACGTGTTGTATAGTTGGTGCCTCCAAGGTGGCTGGGGATGAGGGAAGCATTCCTTGGTGCACATCCAAATGTGGCACATTACCTGTGCTGATATCCTGTATTTGTTATGGTTGAATAAACAATGGCAGTAGCTACTTTAAAGACAAGTTCTTTAGCTGTGTCGCTGTTATCTGTCTCATCATTGTTTGAGATCCCATCCACTACAGCGGTGTCATCAGCAAACTTGAAATTGATTTTGGAGCGGAATTTGGCCATGCAGTCATAAATGTATTTGGTGCATTGTCAGGGGCTGGGAGCACAGCCTTGTGGGGCACAGGTGTTGAGGATAATCATGGAGGAGGTGTCATTACCTATCCTTACTAATTGCAGTCTGTGGGTTCGGAAATCTAGGAGATCCAGCCGCAGAAGGAGGAGCCGAGCCTGAGGCTACAGAGTTTGGTGATAAGTTTTGTTGGGAGATTGGTGTTGAAGACTGAGCTATAGTCAATAAATAGGAGTCTGACATAAGTACCCTCTTGAATGCCTTGATTGAACCTGCCTCCTCCACACTTTCAGGCTGTGCGTTCCAGACCTAAAGCACTTGTATGAACAAGTTTTTACTCTCATCACTTTTTTTTTTGCAAATCACTTTAAATCTGTTCTCTCTTAATCCTTTTATGAGCGAGAACAGTTTCTCCCTATCTGCTCTGTCCAGCCCCCTCATGATATGAACATCTCTATCAAATCTCCTCTCGGCCGCCTTCTTTCCAAAGAGGACAGTCGTAACCTCTTTATAACTGAAGTTTCTCATCCCTGGAACCATTTGTAAACCTTTTCTGCGCACTCTCCAGTATGTTCACATCCTTCTGATGGTGTGGTGCCCTGAACTGTGCACAATAATCCAGCTGAGGTCTAACTAGTGTCTTGTATAAGTTCAACATAACCTCCTTGCTTTTTTACGCTATGCCCCTATTAATAAAGCTCAGAATGCATGCTTTAACTGCTGTCTCCACTGTCGATCATCTATGCTCATAGTTGACTGAATTTCGTGTCATAGCAAACTTTAGAAATTGTTCCTTGCACACCAAGCACTAGATCATTAACATACATCAGGAAAAACAAGGGTCCCAGTACCGACCCCTGGAGAACACCACTACAAACCTTCCTCTAGCCTGAAAAATATCCATTGACCATTATTCTGCTTCCTATTATCCAGCCAATTTTGTATTCATGTTGCTGCTATCCCTTCCATTCCAGGAGCTATAACTTTTCTCTCAAATCTTTTGTGTGGCACTGTATCAAATACCCTCTGAAAGTCTATGTACACCACGTCAGCAGCATTACCCTCATTGACCCTCTCTGTTACCTCCTCAAAAAACTCCAGCAAGTTAGTTAAACACAATATCCCCTTTAGAAATCAATGCTGGGTCTACCTAATCAACTCACATTTTTCCATGTGACTTCTAATTCTATCCCAAATAATTGTTTCTAGAATCTTCCACTACTGATGTTAAGCTGACTGGCCTGTAATTGCTGGGGCTATCCTGACAACCTTTTTGAACAAGAGCATTTAATTTGCAATTTCCAGCCCTCTAGCACCTCCCCTGAGTCTGGAGAAGATTATGGCCAGTGCCTCTGCAATTTCCATCCTCACTTCCTTCAATATCCATGGCTGCATCATCTATTCCTGATGCCTTGTCGATATTCATTATCGACAATCTATCCAACATTTTCTCCTCATCAATTTTGAACCCTTCTGTGAACACAGTTTCCCTCCGTCGCCATGTCCTGGGTAGCATCTACCTCCTTGGTAAAGACAGATGAAAAGTATTAATTTAGTACCTCAGCCATGCCCCCAGTTCGTGTGTGAATTCCATTTTTGGTCCCTTATCAGACTTATTCCTTTTACCGTTTATATAAATATCAGCATTTATTTAAATCTATATTTATTTAAAGTTTATTTATTATTGTCACAAGTAGGCTTATATTAGCACTGTAAGTTGCTGTGAAAATCTCCTGGTTGCCACACTCCGGTGCCAGATCGGTTACACTGAGGGAGAATTTAGCACGGCCAATGTACCTAACCAGCACGTCTTTCGGACTGTGGGAGGAAACCGGAGCACCCGGAGGAAACCCACGCAGATGGGGAGAACGTGCAAACTCCACACAGACAGTGATCCAAGCCGGGAATTGAACCCAGGTCCCTGGCGCTGAGAGGCAGCAGTGCTAACCACGGTGCCACCACTCATTGGTTTAGCTCAGTTGGCTGGACAGCTGGATCGTAATACAGAGCGGCACCAACTGCGCAGGTTCAATTCCCGTACCAGCTGAAGTTATTCATAAAGGTCCGTCTTCTCAACCTTGCCCCTCACCTGAGGTATGGTGATCCTCAGGTTAACTCAATACCAGTCAGCTCTCCCCCTCAAAGGGGAGAGCAACCTATAGTCATCTGGGACTATGGTGACTGTACCTGTACTAATTATATGCCAATAGAAAACTTCTGCTTCCAGCATTGTGTCTTCTGTTTACAAAGACTGAAATATAAATAGTTCAAACAATTTAAGTTTGTATTGTGTGTTAGAACGATGGTACAAGTTTAATTTTGAGTTGCTGCATTTGGGTGCTAAGGGTTACAAGGGTAACTTTGGTTAGTTTCATATTAAACAAAGGGGCCTTAAGGTCTATAGGTTTTAGTTTCACTTTAAACTTTGTCTGCATTGAAATTAGAATTTACATCCTAAAAGCAATTACAGGCTTTTAAAAGAAACAAAACTATTACTAGCAACCAGAGGCTCTCACTGAAAAGCAGAAGCAGCTGTTTTCAGTCTGGAACCAGGTAACCTCGGAGGCAAGAGGCTTTATACAAGCTGCCAGCGTAGGCAGGGCAATAGAGAGAAGCAGAAATCAAATCCCAAAAAACTAAAGAACAAAATTTTGCAGAAACCAGGGAAGATGGAGGTTAAAGGGACAAAGAGCAGAAAGTTGAACAAGGTACTGTTTCCTGAAAAAGATGATGTGGAGATGCCGGCGTTGGACTGGGGTAAACACAGTAAGGAGTCTAACAACACCAGATTCAAGTCCAACAGGTTTATTTGGTAGCAAACGCCACTAGCTTTCGGAGCGCTGCTCCTTCGTCAGGTGAGTGGACCTGTTGGACTTTAACCTGGTGTTGTTAGACTCCTTACTCCTGAAAAAGAGGCAGAGTGGGGCTCCCAATTAAAGACACAGCTGTAAATTGCAAACCAGGGGAAGTTGGTGAGCAAGAAACCAGACATCCAAAGTAATCCCAAGGTTGGTGACACCTTAATACAGCCTGTGAAGCAGTGGTGTTCTGTTAGCATGGCTGGGTATCTGAGAGATTGTGTGGAAGTTTGAATGCACCTATTGATCAGGATGGAGGAATACCAAAGGGATATGGATCCTTGGTGAAGACGTCTGGGAGCTTTGAGTGAGAGAAGATTCTGAAGTGTGTCCTTAGTAGTGATTGAAAATTCTTGTGTGGAAGCCAGCGTTCCAATGAGACCAGTTGGTTCACAGTGTGACAAGAATCTAGAGGGATTTGATGAGAAATGCACAGAAGTTGTATTGAGTGGCATCTCCGAGTGTGATGTATCTGACCACATTTTGCCTATTGGTTTAAATGCACTGTGTACTTGCTGAGAATATTAGAATACAAGATAAATTGTAACTTTTGTTATCCTTATATAATCTGTAAAAGTATGGCTGGGGTGAAGGAGTAGTGTATTATAGTTAACTTTGTTAACTATACACTGTGACACTGTTCATCCATGTCTCTGAACAAAAAATAAGAGTTAGAATCTATGGAGCCAGGTTCCACTCAGGGACCTGACTGACCAATGGAAACATCAGCTGAATGGTAACAACCTTGTGAGGAATTGCATCCTCTTTAACAAGTTAATCAGAACGGAGTTAAGTTTAGCATCCACTCCCAATACATAGGCCCCTACTAATTTTTACTTCAGAATACAAAATCCGACAGATGCTTGTGTGTAAGCCGAATCACAGAATTTCAGAGATCATTTCGTCGCCACCTTAATCTCATTCCCTTTTCCAATATCATTTTAATTCTTCAAATATTTATCTAATATTCCCTTTCAAACATTATGGATTTTGCTTTTAGCATTGTTTCAGTTTCAACACTTCATCACTCATACTTTGAAGTATTTAAAATCTATTCTCCTACTTCTTTTGTTCTTTTGCCGATCTTTGACTTGCCCTCTAAGACCATGTAACTGTTGGATTGTAAGAAAATAAGTCAATTGGTTCACTGATACCTTTACCCAGTCTGGCCTTTGTAAATCTGGACAAGAAATGCCAGAGAGGGTGCTTCAGCTCCTAAACCTAAACCCAAGAAACACAGCAGCATCACTGGTCAGATCTCAAACATTGATGAGTTGGAGTACAAGAAAGAGATAGAGAATCTGGTGCATTGGTATGACGACAATAATCTCCCTCAATATCAGTAAAACGAAGGAGATAGTCATCGACTTAATTAAAGTGAGTGGAGAACATGACCCTGTTTACATCAGTGGGGATGAAGTGGAAATGGTCGACAGCTTCAAGTTTCTAGGTGTCCAGATCACCACCAACCTGTCCTGGTCCCTCCACACTGACGCTATAATTAAGAAAGCTGACCAACGCCTCAACTTCCTCAGGAGGTTAAGGAAATTTGGCATGTCTGCTATGACTCTCCAACTTTTACAGATACACCATAGAAAGCATCCTTTCTAGTTGTTTCACAGCTTGGTATGGGCTCCTGCTCTGTCCAAGACCACAAGAAACTACAAAGGGTCGGGAACAAAGCCTAGTCCGTCACGCAAACCAGCCTCCCATCCATTGACTCTGTCTACACTTCTCGCTGCCTCGGAAAAGCAGCCAGCATAATTAAGGACCCCATGCACCTGGACATTGTCTCTTCCATCTTCCTTCGGGATAAAGATACAAAAGTCTGAGGTCATGTACCAACTGACTCAAGAACAGCTTCTTCCCTGCTGCTGTCAGATTTTTGAATGGACCTACCTTGCATTAAGTTGATCTTTCTCTACACCCGAGCTATGACTGTAACACTACATTCTGCACTCTCTCGTTTCCTTTTCTATGAACGGTATGTTTTGTCTGTATAGCGTGCAAGAAACAATACTTTTCACTATGTTAATACATGACAATAATAAAAATATCAAAAGTGTCTGCATAGCATACATGAAATAATACCTTTCACTGTATGCTAATATATGTGACAATATATCAAATCAAAACTTTCTCTAACAACTTTTTAAATATTTTTAATCCAGAGGTCTGGACGGCATTCATCAAGTGGTCTACCTCAGCTTCGTAAACACCAAGAGTCGCTCACTAATCGGGCAGATAAAAAAGAGAAGACTCGACATAATCATTTCATAAAGACTGCACAGCCTTATAAACCCAAGGTACTGGCCACTCACAACTATGCATGAGCAAATGGTTTTCAAGTGTGCAAGATAGGTTGAGGGATGTACGCATTATTGGATCTCAAACACAGGTTTCTGAAAGGACTCCAAAGTATAGGCCGAACTGTTTGTCAGACTGGCTGTTCAGAGGTTTCTTGGGTGGGAGCACCAATTTGCAATTTATGTAAACATTGCATTATTTCAAGTTGATGTTTGCATTCTCTTGATGAAAGCTTTATAGTTAATTAAAATAGAAGAGTTTTGAGTTCTGCTCTGTAATCTGTATTTATATTTCAGTCCTGTGATGAACAGATGCTTACCTAATTGACATTTATCCCCAGTCTGAAATCTTTAGAAACTTTGCAAGAATTTGAGCTCAAGAATCTCAGATTGTTTTTTTAAAAAATCTATCATGTTAAATATGAAACAAATTTGACCTTGCAACACAGAAGTTAGAACATTACAGCGCGATACAGGCCCTTCACCCCTCGATGTTGCGCCGACCAGTGAAACCAATCTAAAGCCCATCTAACCTACACTATTTCAATATCATCCATATGTTTATCCAATGACCATTTAAATGCCCTTAATGTTGGCGAGTCCACGACTGCTGCAGGCAGGGCATTCCACGCCCTTACTACTCTCTGAGTAAAGAACCTACCTCTGACATCTGTCCTATATCTATCACCCCTCAATTTAAAGCTATGTCCCCTCGTGCTAGCTATCACCATCCGAGGAAAAAGGCTCTCACTATCCACCCTATCTAATCCTCTGATCATCTTGTATGCCTCTATTAAGTCACCTCTTAACCTTCTTCTCTCTAACGAAAACAACCTCCAGTCCCTCAGCCTTTTCTCATAAGACCTTCCCACCATACCAGGCAATATCCTGGTAAATCTCCTCTGCACCCTTTCCAATGCTTCCACATCCTTCCTATAATGCGGCGACCAGAACTGTACACAATACTCCAAGTGCGGCCACACCAGAGTTTTGTGCAGCTGCAACATGACCTCCTGGCTCCGAAACTCAATCCCTCTACCAATGAAAGCTAACACTCCGTACGCCTTCTTAACAACCCTATCAACCTGGGTGCCAACTTTCAGGGATCTATACACATGGACACCCAGATCCCTCTGTTCATCCACACTACCAAGTATCTTACCATTAGCCCAGTACTCTGTAATCCTGTTACTCCTTCCAAAGTGAATCACCTCACACTTTTTTCCACATTGAACTCCATTTGCCACCTCTCAGTCCAGCTCTGCAGCTTATCTATGTCCCTCTGTAACCTGCAACAACCTTCCGCACTGTCCACAACTCCACCGACTTTAGTGTCATCCGCAAATTTACTAACCCATCCTTCTACACCCTCATCCAGGTCATTCATAAAAATGATAAACAGCAGTGGCCCCAAAACAGATCCTTGTGGTACACCACTAGTAACTGAACTCCAGGATGAACATTTGCCATCAACCACCATCCTCTGTCTTCTTACAGCTAGCCAATTCCTGATCCAAAGCCGCTAAATCACTCTCAATCCCATGCCTCCGTATCTTCTGCAATAGCTTACCATGGGGAACTTGTCAAACGCTTTGCTGAAATCCATATACACCACATCAACTGCTTTACCCTCATCCACCTCTTTGGTCACCTTCTCAAAGAACTCAATAAGGTTTGTGAGGCACGACCTACCCTTCACAAAACTGTGTTGACCATCCCTAATCAAATTATTCCTTTCCAGATGATTATAAATCCTATCTCTTATAATCCTTTCCAAAACTTTGCCCACAACAGAAGTAAGGCTCACTGGTCTATAAGAACATAACATAAGAAATAGGAGCAGGAGTAGGCCATCTAACCCCTCGAGCCTGCCCCGCCATTCAATAAGATCATGGCTGATCTGAAGTGGATCAGTTTCACTTACCCGCCTGATCCCTATAACCCCTAATTCACTTACCGCTCAGGAATCCATCTATCGTGATTTAAACATATTCAACGAGGTAGCCTCCACCACTTCAGTGGGCAGAGAATTCCAGAGATTCACCACCCTCAGAGAAGAAGTTCCTCCTCAACTCTGTCCTAAACTGACCCCCCTTTATTTTGAGGCTGTGCCCTGTAGTTCTAATTTCCTTTCTAAGTGGAAAGAAACTCTCCATCTCTACCCTATCCAGCCCCTTCATTATCTTATAGGTCTCTATAAGATCCCCCCTCAGCCTTCTAAATTCCAACGAATACAAACCCAATCTGCTCAGTCTCTCCTCATAATCAACACCCCTCATCTCTGGTATCAACCTGGTGAACCTTCTGTGCACTCCCTCCAAGGCCAATATATCCTTCTGCAAATAAGGGGACCAATACTGCACACAGTATTCCAGCTGCGGCCTCACCAATGCCCTGTACAGATGCAGCAAGACATCTCTGCTTTTATATTCTATCCCCCTTGCGATATAGGCCAACATCCCATTTGCCTTCTTGATCACCTGTTGCACCTGCAGACTGGGTTTTTGTGTCTCATGCACAAGGACCCCCAGGTCCCTCTGCACAGCAGCATGTTGTAATTTTTTTCCATTTAGATAATCCAATTTGCTATTATTTCCTCCAAAGTGAATAACCTCGCATTTGTCAACGTTATACTCCATCTGCCAGATCCTCGCCCACTCACTCAGCCTGTCCAAATCTCTCTGCAGACCTTCTACGCCCTCCACACGATTCACTTTTCCACTTATCTTTGTGTCGTCTGCAAACGTTGTTACCCTACACTCAGTCCCCTCCTCCAGATCATCTATATAAATGGTAAATAGTTGAGGCCCCAGTACCGATCCCTGCGGCACGCCACTAGTTATCATCTGCCAACCAGAAAAGCACCCGTTTATTCCGACTCTCTGCTTCCTGTCGGATAGCCAAATCCCAATCCACGCTAACACCCTACCCCCAACTCCGTGTGACCCAATCTTCTTCAGCAACCTTTTGTGAGGCACCTTATCAAACGCCTTTTGGAAATCCAAAAACACCGCATCCACCGGTTCCCCTCCGTCAATCGCACTAGTTACATCTTCATACAATTATTCCATAATTACCAGGTTTGTCTCTACTCCCCTTCTTGAACAAGGGGACAACATTTGCTATCCTCCAGTCTTCTGGCACTATTCGTATAGACAATGACTACATAAAGATCAAAGCCAAAGGCTCTGCAATCTCCTCCCTAGCCTCCCAGAGAATCCTAGGATAAATCCCATCTGGCCCAGGGGACTTATCTATTGTCACATTTTCCAGAATTGCTAACACCACCTCCTTATTAACCTCAATCCCATCCAGTCCAACAGCCTGCATCTCAGTACTCCCCTCGACAACACTGTCCCTCTCCTGTGTGAATACCGACAAAAAATATTCATTTAGCGCCTCTCCTATCTCTTCAGACTCCACGCACAACTTCCCACTACTGTCCTTGACTGGCCCTAATCTTACCCTAGTCATTCTTTTATTCCTAACATATCTATAGAAAGCTTTAGGGTTTTCCTTGAACCTACCTGCCAAAGACTTCTCATGTCCCCTCCTGGCTCTTCTTAACTCTCTCTTTAGATCCTTCCTGGCTAACTTGTAACTCTCAAGCGCTCTAACTGAGCCTTCACGTCTCATCTTTACATAAGTCTCCTTTTTCCTCTGCACAAGAGATTCAACTTCTTTAGTATGCCACAGTTCCCTCGCTCGACCACTTCCTCCCTGCCTGACAAGTACATACTTATCAAGGACACGCAGTAGCTGTTCCTTGAACAAGCTCCACATTTCAATTGTGCCCATCCCCTGCAGTTTCCTTCCCCAAAGTAGGCATCCTAAATCTCGCCTAATCGCATCATAATTTCCTTTCCCCCAACTATAACTCTTGCCCTTCGGTATATACCTATCCCTTTCCCTCGCTAAGGTAAACGTAACCGAATTGTGTTCACTATCACCAAAAGTGCTCACCTACCTCCAGATCTAACACCTGCCGTTGCTTTCTTCTGTTCTCACCTGTAATGAGCATCACAGTTCACTCTCTCTCTACTCTTTCAGCCTGAATCCTCTGTTGATCAGGGGAAGAAAAAGAGAACCAAAGATGAAATTGTGGACATTGATGACCCAGAGACCAAACGTTTTCCCTATCCCTTCAATGAGCTGCTAGTGTGGGCTGTGCTGATGAAGCGGCAGAAAATGGCCATGTTTTTCTGGCAACACGGAGAAGAGTCCATGGCCAAGGCTTTAGTTGCATGCAAGCTGAATCGATCCATGTCCTGTGAGGCAAAACAGAGTGATGTAGTTGATGATACTTCTGAAGAACTGAAACAGTCTTCCAGGTTCGTATTTATAATAATTATCTAAGGATCTTTGTGCTCAGTGCTCTGTAAACATTTCTATCCGAACAATCCATCCTCAAATTTATGAAATGATGTTAATACCTACCAAAGAGCCATGTCAACGTTATATCCCACGTTTTGCATGTTGCATTTAACTTCCAGATAGAGGTCCACCAGGGTCCTCATCCCAGCATTCTGCCAATGTTGCTCCAGTTGCTGCCTTAGGGATGAGACAGCAATAAGTTAATTGTGATTTTTCTGTCTCTGCAATTCAGGAAGAGTCGCCTCTTCTCTTGACGATGACCTAGCTGTAGAACACATCACTGTTCTAATGCACAATATCCAATATTGTGCTTTTAACATCCTAATTGCCATGTACAGATGTGTAATCTAGGAAAACTCATTTTCAATCCACAGGAGAGTTAACGGGAGAAGTGCCTGACCATGTTTGGATGTAGTTTTTAAGGTCAGTTTAAGTGGAGATTTGGGAGGTCGGGGAGAGAAGGTCTAGACTGCTGAGGGCATTGCTGCCAGTGGTGGGAGCAAGGGCATTTTGGGTGCACTAAAGGCCAAAGTTAGAAGAAAGCAGTACTCTTGGAAGGTTCGCAGAGGTGCAAACTAGGGTGGGGAGAGGCCATGTAGGGGTTTGAGCAGGAGGATGAGAATTTTAAATTTGGGGGACTGAGAGCAAAAGTAGGTTAGTAAGCACATATTATGGATGAACGAGATTTGGTGCAGGATAGGATATAGTCAGCAGAGGTTTGGAAGAAAAGGTGTGTAGTGTGCAAGGTCATCCAAATCTGGTGACAAGAAAGATGGTTCAACAGCAGTTTCACAAGTCAACATTCAATGTAAGAGCATTCAAATGGTTATTGGATAAACATATGGATGATATTGGAATAGTGTAGATTAGAGGGGCTTTAGATTGGTTTCACTGGTCGGCGCAACATCGAGGGCCGAAGGGCCTGTACTGCGCTGTAATGTTCTAACATTTTAAAAATTATTTATTCATGGGCTCTTGAGTGTTATTGGCTACACCGTCATTTATGTCCCTTCCTAATTGCCTTTGAGATGGTGGTGGTTAGCAGCCGCTTTGAATTGCTGCACTCCATGTGGTGTAGGAACATCCACAGTGCTGTTAGGGAGGGAGTTCCAGAATTTTCAGTGACAGTGAAGGAACAGCGATATATTCCTAAATTACGATGGTGAGTGACTTGGAGGGAGAACTTTCCAGGTGCTGCTGTTTCCATGCATCTGTTGTCCTTGTCCTTCTAAATGGTAGCACTTTCCAAACCAGTGACTGATATTGAAGGAGTCTTGGTTAGTTGCAGTCATTCTTGTAGATGATACACATTATACAAAGGTGGTGGAGGGAGTGGATTTTGTGGATGGGATGCCAATCAAGCAGGGCTGCTTTGTCCTGGATGTTGTTGAGCTTCTTGAATGTTGTTGCAAGTGCACTCATCTAGGCAAGTGGAGAGTATTTCTTCACACTCCTGGCTTGTCCCTTGTAGATGGTGGACAGGCTTTAGGGGCTCAGGAGGTAAATTAACTTGCCACAGGATCTCTAGCCTCATAGCCATAATATTTATATGGCTAGTCCAGTTAAGTTTCTGGTCAATGGTAACCCCCAGAATGTTGATAATGGGGGATTCCACTATGGTAATGCCATTGATTTTCAAGGGCGATGGTTAGATTCCCTCTTGTTAGAGATGGCCATTGCCTGGCACTTGTGTGGTGCAAATGTTACTTGTGTTAGGATCCTGGACCAGAACCCCAAGTTACATTAGGAAGCCAGAGTAGACACCAACAATTTTTCTTTTTGGCATAAATATGAGGATAGGATATTTCTCTCCAGGAATGACTCCAAATCCTGATAAATGCGAAGTGATGCATTTTGGTGGGAATAATGTAGGGAGGAGCTACACGATAAATGGAAGAACCATAAAGGGTGTAGAGACGCAGAGGGACCTGGGTGTGCAAGTCCACAGATCTTTGAAGGTGACGTCACAGGTGGAGAAGGTGGTGAAGAAGGCATATGGCATGCTTGCCTTTATAGGACGGGGCATAGAGTATAAAAGTTGGGGTCTGATGTTGCAGATGTATAGAACGTTGGTTCGGCCGCATTTGGAATACTGCGTCCAGTTCTGGTCGCCACACTACCAGAAGGACGTGGAGGCTTTGGAGAGAGTACAGAGGAGGTTTACCAGGATGTTGCCTGGTATGGAGGGGCTTGGTTATGAGGAGAGATTGGGGAAACTGGGGTTGTTCTCCTTGGAAAGACGGAGGATGAGGGGAGACTTAATAGAGGTGTATAAAATTATGAAAGGCATAGATAGGGTGAACGGTGGGAAGCTTTTCCCCGGGTCGGTGGTGACGTTCACGAGGGGTCATAGGTTCAAGGTGAAGGGGGGGAGGTTTAACACAGATATCAGAAGGACATATTTTACACAGAGGGTCGTGGGGGCCTGGAATGTGTTGCCGGGCAAGGTGGTGGAGGCGGACACACTGGGAACGTTTAAGACTTATCTAGACAGCTATATGAACGGAGTGGGAATGGAGGGATACAAAAGAGTGGTCTAGTTTGGACCAGGGAGCGGCGCAGGCTGATTGTTCTTTGTTTCTCGTTTCAAGGCTTCATTCTATGATCATCTTGCTGGTGCCAGTACAGAGCGAGACTGCGGATAGTTGGGAACCTGTCTCGGGGGCAGGGAATTCAGATGGTGTTCGTAAAGCAGAAGTGGAAATGAATAGGGTTGGGAAGCATTTTCTGATCAGGGCCATTGTGATCTCCTGGACTCGTTTCGATCGCCTCAGGGGGTCGGAGAGGAATTTCCCAGATTTTTTTTTCCCCATATTGGCCCTGGGGTTTTCACTCTGGGTTTTCGCCTCTCCCTGGAGATCACATGGTCTGGAATGGGGGGGTGGGGGTGAGTTAATAGGTTGTGATGAACAAAGCATCGTAGCTGTGAGGGACAGCTCGGTGGATAGGATATTAGGATGTAGATAGGCTGGAAAATTGGGCGGGGATCCTGGATTCAGGATTCAATCCTGGACCGGGGAGCGGCGCGGGCTTGGAGGGCCGAAGGGCCTGTTCCTGTGCTGTATTGTTCTTTGTTCTTTGTTTGTTCTTTGTTCAAAGTAGGGATCGTTAATAATAAACCAAACTTTATTTAATAAAACAGTTTAAATACAACTCTAACAAATGAAGCAGTTTAACCATTAACAGTTGAACAATATTAAAAAATGAAAGGAAGCAACTTTACTTTCGAGCTTATGACTCTTCCAGTTCCAAATTACACCCATTCATGCATAGGTCAAAACCACTTTCAAATAAATAGTTAGCAAACCCAGACATACTTTTATAAATTGTGTTCACAATCTTGAAACTTCCATGGAGATTTTGTGGAGGGAGTTCTCAGGAACAGCCTGCATATGCCTCTGACTTCAGTAGATCTTTTAACAGCATCTGCTTAGATTTTTTCCCTGCTCCTCTCCCATTACCACACTAGCACCTGATCGATAGTTCATGACCCTTTCAATCAACCTAATCAAAAACCCCAGTGGCAAATCTCCATCTATTAACAACAGTCCATTAGCTCTATCCTCAGCAAACACAACATGGCTAAAATGAGTAATTATCCTGCTCTCCCAGCATCTAAGCTGCATTCCTCCCAGACATACCAAATACCTGTAGAATAAAGCTGAATTTATGAACGTTTCTCTTAAACACATTGCACTGCTATCAGTACACTGGCCACTTGTTAGCACAAGCCTGGATATTGTCCAGGTCTCCTTGCATAGACTACTTCAATATTTCAAGAGTCGCAAATGGTGCTGAACATTGTGCAGTCATCAGCAGCATCCCTACTTCTGACTTTGGAGGGAAGGTCTATGAAGCAGCTAAAGACTGGGTTGGGCCGAGGACACTAGCCTGAGGGACTCTGGTTGTGATGTCCTGGGACTGTGATGATTGACCTCCAACAACCATGACCATCTTCCTTTGTCTTAGGTATGACTCCCAAGTCTGGTATCCTTTGACTTTGGTTTTGTTAGGGCTCCTTGATGCCACACATGGTCAAATATTGCCTTGATGTCAAGGACAGACACTCAAGTAAAGCTCTTTTGTCCATGTTTGGACTAAGGTGTAATGAGGTCAGCACTGAGTCAATGAACAGCTTATTGCTAAGTAAGTACCACTTGATAACATAGTCACAGCATAGCCACCGTGCTGATAATTGAGAGTAGATTGATGGGGCAGTAGTTCGCCAGGTTGGATATATCCTGTTGTTTTTGTGGACAGGACATACCTGGGCCACATTGTCTGGTAGATGCAGTGTTGTAGCTGTACAAGAACAATTCAGCTAGGGGAGCGGCTAGTTCAGGAGCACAAGTCTTCAGTGCTATTGCTATATTGTTGTCAGTTTAAAAAGTTTGTTTATTTCTTAGTCACAAGTAGGCTTACACCAACACTGCAATGAAGTTACTGTGAAAATCCCCTAGTCGCCACACTCCGGCGCTTGTTCGGGTTACACTGAGGGAGAATTTAGCACGGCCAATGCACCTAAACCTGCACATCTTTGGACTGTGGGAGGAAACCGGAGCATCTGGAGGAAACCCACGTAGACACAGGGAGATGCTCAAAGTACACACAGTGATCCAAGTCTGGAATCAAACCCGGGTCCCTGGCGCTGTGAGGCAGCAATGCTAACCACTGTGCCACCGTGGGCCCATAACCTTGCAGTATCTAATTGAGGGCAGTGATTGAAATTTTGTGAAGACAACTGCTGTGTGCTTGTAACAACTGATGCATTCTAATGGTGGAAGGAGAATAGAGAGGATTAGAATTTCAATGTGTGAGCTAATAATACTTCTCTACATTAACACCATTTCCAGCACCTAAGACAAAGGGTGGTACTCTCTTCCACAAACGGCAGTTGATGTTCAATCACTTACTTTCTTGAAATCTGAGATGGATAATGTTTTGTTGGGCCAAAGGCAGGTATTTGGAGTTAGGCTACAGATCAGCCATGATCTCATTAAATGGTGGAAGAGGCTCAAGGGGCTGAATGGCCTACTCCTGTGCCTATGTTTACTGCTTTCTCCTTAACTGAATCGGTAGCCAGATTTTCAAAGCTTAATGTTAACTTTCAGCTCTGGTAAACCTGAGGTTTTGTGGCAGCCTTAATTTTCTGACTTTTATTACAAAATAGTCTAGGCTTGAATTCCATCAGCACTTTTATAGAGCAAGTGAACCACAATATACCCTAGAAATAATTTGCTTTATTTGGTATTAGCAGTAAGATATCCAAATATTCACAAGTGCTCCTACCTCACTAGAGCAACTGTCAAAGAACAAAGAAAATTACAGCACAGGAACAGGCCCTTCGGCCCTCCAAGCCTGCACTGACCATGCTGCTATCAGTGTGTAGCAGCAAAGTATATGTGATCATTTTCACTCTTTCATGTTGACAAGTGCTCAACTTCTGAATTGAATGCAATCTAAGATCACTTAATTTTTAAGGTTGCACCCTGTGGATTTAACCAGTTGTTAATTAACTTATTGCTGTTTTTTGTTTCAGTGAATTTGGACAATTAGCAGTTGATTTACTGGATCAGTCCTTTAGACAAGATGAAACTATGGCCATGAAGTTGCTGACTTACGAACTGAAGAACTGGAGCAACTCGACCTGCCTCAAGTTGGCTGTTCACTCGAGACTTCGCCCATTTGTAGCACACACTTGTACCCAAATGCTGCTGTCAGACATGTGGATGGGAAGACTGAATATGAGAAAAAATTCATGGTACAAGGTAACATTGCCACGAGAGGAATGAGCGTGATGAAATGGATAACCCATAAGAAATCTGGCAACGGCTGAATGGAATGAAACAGAAAATACTGGAAATGCCCAGCAGGTGTGGCAGCATATGTGGAGAGATCAATTTTGATAAAAGCTCATAGGCTTGAAATGTTAGCTCTTTCTCTCTCCTGTATGTTGCCAGACCCGCTGGCTATTTCCAACGCTTTGAGATGTTTCAGCTTCCTTGGTATTTTGCTTTTAGGTCCATGTGCTTTCATCAGTACTGGAAAAAGTTAGAAATTGAATAGGTTTTGAACAAATGAACGGGGTTTCGTCGGAAGGAAAAAGAGGAAGGTTATGACCTAGAATTGGTGAATTCGTTGAGTCCAGAATCTGTACCTTGCCCAGTTAGTTGGAAGATATGATGCTGTTCCTAGTGTTTGTGAACACTGTAATAGGCCAGGGGCAGAGCGGCTAGAGAATTAGGTGACTGGAAGCTTGGGGTCACACTTGGAGGAAGTATTCCACAAAATGATTTCCAAGTCTGCAATTAGAGATGATCACATCAGCAACAAATATAGTATACTAAATTGAAAGTACATATTAAATCACCGTTTACTAGGAAGGAGTGTTTGGGACCTTGGATGATGAACTGGGAGGAGGTAACCAGGACAGGTGCCGCATTTTCTCACTTGCGTGATAAGGCATCATAGGAAAGAGAGGGAGATGGTTGGATGTGACTGAGGAGAGACCAGGGTTTTGCGGGTGGAATGGTCCTATCAGAATGCTGAAACAGGAGAGTGTGGTACCAAGACACTGGAGCTGCCGGAAATATAGAAGAACGGTATGTTAAATAAGAAGACTGAGGTGGAAGATGAGGATATGAGGAACCCTATCATGGTTCCAGGCAAATGAACAGAAGCAGTCAGAGCAGAAATGTGTGGAATAGACACAGTCCAGGCCCCATCGACCATGAGAGAGAGAATCCTCGGTTGAAGAAAAGGAAGATGTATCAGGTGCCTGGTATGAAAGGTTGCATTGTCTGAACAGATGTGACAGAGGAACGAGGAGAATGGGATAGAGTCCTTACAGGAAGCAGAGTGTGGAGAAGTGCAATTGAGGTAGCACTGGAGTTAATGGACTTGTAACAAATATTGAGCCATAGAACATAAGAACATAAAACATAAGAGCATAAGAAGTAGGAGCAGGAGTAGGTCATCTGGCCCCTCGATTCTGCTCTGCCATTCAATAAGATCATGGCTGATCTTTTCCTGGGCTCAGCTCCACTCCCCCCCCCCCCCCCCCCCCCCCCCCTCACCATAACCCTTAATTCCTTTTACTGTTCAAAAATCTGTCTTTGCCTTAAAAACATTCAACAATGTAGCCTCAACTACTTCACTGGGTAGGGGATTCAACAGATTTGCAACCCTTTGGGTGAAGATGTTCCTCCTCAACTCAGTCCTAAGTCTGCTCCCCCTTATTTTGAGGCCATGCCCCCTCATTCTAGTTTCACCCACTAGTGGAAACAACCTCCCTGCTTCTATCTTATCTATTCCCCTCATAATTTAACATGTTTCTATAAGATTCCCCGTCATTCTTCTGAATTCCGTTGAGTATAGTCTCAGTCTCTCATAAACCAACCCTTTCAACTCCGGAATCAACCGAGTGAATCTCCTCTGCATCCCCTCCATTGCCATTATATCCTTTCTCAAGTAAGGAGATCAAAACTGTACACAGTACTCCAGGTGTGGCCTCATCAGCACCTTCTAAAGCTGCAACATAACCTCGCTGTTTATAAACTCCATCCCCATAGCAATGAAGGACAAAATTCCATTTGCTTTCTTAATTACCTGTTGCACCTGCAAACCAACTCCTTGAGATTCCTGCACAAGGACACCCAGGTCCCTCTGCACTGCAGCATGCTGCAATTTTTTACCTTTTAAATAAAAATCTATTTTGCGTTTTTCCTACCAAAATGGATGACCTCACATTTATCATCATTGTACTCCATCTGCCAGACCCTTGTCCACTCACAGACTATCTATATCCCTTTGCATACTTCCAATGTTCTCTGCACACTTTGCTCTGCCACTCATCTTGTGTCATCTGCGAACTTGGACACACTATACTTGGTACCCAACTCCAAATCATACAATGTCATACATAACAGAAGAGGCCCTTTGGCCCATCAAGTCTGTAACGACTAACACTACACAAAATCCAAACTAATCTCACTTTCCAGCACTTGGCCCACAACCTTGAATGTTATGACATCTCCTGTGAGACAATACACATCTTTTTAGCCTGTCTTGATGCTCTCTCCACTCACATTGTTTTGTCTCTTAAAGACTTGATTAGTTGTAAGTATTCGCATTCCAACCATTATTCATGTAAATTGAGTCTGTGTCTTTATAATCTCTGTTTGTGAACAGAATTCCCACTCACCTGAAGAAGGGGCTTGGAGCTCCGAAAGCTTGTGTGGCTTTTGCTACCAAATAAACCTGTTGGACTTTAACCTGGTGTTGTTAAACTTCTTACTGTGTTCACCCCAGTCCAACGCCGGCATCTCCACATCATGCTTATGATCTATGGCATGACCGATTAAAAGCAAGTGTCCAATATGCATTTTTAACTATCCTATTGGTTCATAATCTCTCCCCAGAAATGGAGGCAGAAATCAAGGAAGGAAAGCTGTGGGAATGAGCCAGGGAAAGGCAAGCGAAGGACATTGGAAGCAAAGTCAAATGACATTTTCCTATTTGTGAGAGCAGAGGCAGCACCAACACAATCATCAATGTGCTGCTGAGGTGGAGATGCCAGCATTGGACAGGGGTGAGAGGAATGGGGTCTGAGTCAGAGGCAGAGCAAAGAATGTTCCATATGTCCCACAAAAAGGCAAACTCAGCTTAGACCCATGCAGGTACCTGTAGCACCTTTTATTCGGAGGGAGGGAGTGCAGGTGAAGAAGAGATTATTTAGTTTAAAAACTAGTTCAAGCAGGAGGAGGAAAGTGATGGTACACAGGGACTGGTTAGGCCTCCATTCAAAGAAGTAGTATCCATCCTGGTGGGGGATAGTGATGGAGTGGGATTGGATGGTGAACAGGAGATGGTTACAGCCAGGAATCTGGAAACTGTTGAAGTTTTGAACTGTTGAAGCTGAATGGCTTTTTTGTATTAAGTCCAACTCACATCAGGACTGAAACTGAAACCAGTTCCTGAAAATGGTTTGAAGGATTCAAACATATTGAAATCTGTTCATTGATGCATTTATTTTCTGGACAGGTTATTCTTAGTATTCTATTCCCACCTGCGATTCTCATGCTGGAATTTAAAACCAAGGCTGAAATGTCCCATATTCCTCAAACTGAGGATGCCCATCAGATGAACATGGAAGACAGTGAACACAACTTTCAGAGCCCAACGGATCAAATATCAATGGTAAGAATCCAAGAGAATAGACCATAACTGATATAACAGATTGAGCCATTTTAATACTGCAGTGATAAGTTTTCTTTTTAAAACTTTTCAGCTGTCCGCGCACCCATTGCCCAGCTATGGGTTAAAGCCCCACAATTATCAGTTTAGCAATGGTAAAATCATTCTGCTCTCATTTTGGTATTTGTCATTGCTACAAGTAAAATTCTAAATGAGAATATTAATTTGGCAAACGTTGCAACCCGTGAACGGTTGGTTAAAAAGGTCCCCGGGAGCAATAATAAATAAAAGCACAAATTCCTGAAGATACTCAGTAGGCCCAGCAGCATTTGTAGAGAGAAAGAGTTAACATTTAGGTGGACAGTCTTTCATTAGAACTCCTTCCTTGGTGCAATGTTCATTTCAGGGAACACGTTTTGGAAATGGGAAGAAATTATAAAACCATCAAGTTGTCAGAACTTCACAGAGAATAATGGAGTGATTGATATTTGGTGTTGCAAGTGGTCTCCTTGGAATCTCTTCTCCTTTAATCAGATTTAAACAATTTCTTTGCTTGATTTCTCTTCCCTTTCCTCATTTTAAATTTCTATTCCTACAGTGACAATGCCTTAGAACTGCTCAATTTACTGATATAAAAGTTAGTATTTCTGGAGGTGAATCCTGAAGTCTCTGTTCTGATGAGGTTAATAACAGCTACACATGCAGCGTTTTCCTGTGCAGCTAACTATCATAAACAGGATGGTATTGATGCCACATGCCCACTATTGTGGGCCCCCCACTCCTGCAAGTTTCATCCTTCTGCTAAAATCTTCCATACAGAGTCCAACATTTTTCACTGTGGTCTTTGTGCAGTGTTGTGTGTTATGGTTCATGGGCTCTGCATTGCAACTTGCCCTTTCTGCTACTGTGCGTAGGTCAACTCGCACTGTTCAGTACTGGTCATTCTCTTCTCTCAGGGTGATGACAATACCTTATGTAATATGTCATTATATCTATAATTCTAAGCTGTATTGGCAGGATAATGTTCTGTACAATTATGAATATGCAGTTTTCTTTTTTTTTGTTTTCCTATAAATAACGGAACTGACTTGGAAAGCCATTCTCATTGGCCTGTAATTGCTGGGACGAACCTCAAAACCTTTTTTGAACAAGGGCATAACACTTGCAATTTTCCAGTCCTCTGGCACTTCCTGAGTCTGGATAAGACTGGAAGATTATGGCCAGCACCCCTGCAATTTCCAGTCTCATTTCCTTGGATCTCACCCGGTCCTGGTGTCTTGTTAACTTTCATTACCGACAGTCCATCCAACACTTCCTCCTTATCAATTTTGAACTCTTCCAAGGCAGAATTTCCTCAGCTATTGCCATGCCTGGGAAACATGTACCTCCTTGATAAAGACAGGTGCAAAGTATTCATTTAATATCCCAGTCATGTGCCAGCCTCCATGTGTAAATCTCCTTTAAGTCCTAGTTGACCGCCCTCCTCCTTTTACCACCTTTTTACTATTTATGAGCCTATAGAAGAATTTGTGTTTGCTGCATCTTCTCAATGGTATTTCACTTTGCCTGTCATTTAAAACCAAATCTTACAGCATTTGGCTTATTACTATGAAAAGCAGATTAGAAGCACCCCCAGCTAGGTTTTAGGATATTGAAGTCAAAGTGGCGTCATCTTTTACCCATTGCGGTGAATGAGCAGAGTAAATCTGCATCAGTAGCGGATAGGGGAGTGTTAACTGCTCTTCTCCAAGGAAACCTGCTCAAATTTGGCTCCTGCTCAGATATTTGGCAGAAACCTGTGCATCATTGATATTCTAGCTGCGCACAACTGCAAGAAAATATAGGTAGATTTCCATCAACACACACTAATGTATTTGTGCTTTGTTGCAAAGGGATGAGTGAAGGGAGTGGGAGTTAATAATGCATTTAATGTTTGTTTTTGATTGGGGTCTGCTCAAGGGCCGAATTTGTATGCTTGTAAGTAACAACTGTGCAATCTGTGTCTAGAGTTCTGTGAACTAGCTTGGAGCCTTGTGTGTTTAATCCCTGACTATATACAAATACAAGAAACTTGTTTATCTGAGTATTTCTTAAAAATCTGAAACAATAGTCCCACTTTAAGCATGTCATTCAAAATGAAATGTCCTTGTCAGCACTGAGTAGTGCAAAAAAGCTGATTTAAAATATAGGAAATGAAAAAGTCCAAAGTGCAAGAACTATAGAACTCAAATCTATTCAAAAACGATCCTGCCCTCCCACTTATCTTTTCCTAATGCCCTTCACATCTGTTAAGATTTAAGCCTTAGGTCATGTCCTCCAAATACTTGACCTACTTGACCAGGGCAGCATGGTGGCACAGTGGTTCGCACTGCTGCCTCACAGCGCCAGAGACCCATGTGCTCCGGTTTCCTCCCACAGTCCAAAGATGTGCAGGTTAGGTTGATTGGCCATACTAAATTTCCCCTTAGTGTCAGGAGGATTAGGAGAGTAAATATGTGGGGTTATGGGGATAGGACCTGGGTGGAATTGTTGTTGGTGCAGGCTCGATGGGCTGAAAGGCCTCCTTCTGTAGATTCTATGATTCTATTCTATAACTTGTATAAGAATATAATAATTTTTGAATTATTTTCTCCCTGGTATTGTACAGGAGGTCTTCAAAGAAGAAGGGCTCTGTGACCATGAGGTTAAACATGAAGATACAACTCTGGCTAAACCAAGGAGGTTGCCTCTCACTAGAAAATTCTACTCTTTCTACCATGCGCCCATTGCAAAGTTTTGGTTTAACACAGTAAGTGGGTACAGTGAAATAAAAGATATATACCTCTGCTGTTTTTAGCATTGTTTATTGAAGAAATTAAGTTAAATTTGTTTCAGAGACTTCCTTTTAAGCTGAAAATGATGGTCTGGATGTATAGACACAGTTATTTTGAGTTTGAGAAGCTGTACCAGCTAGGTTTTGGGATCCAAGGCTAGTATGTGAAAGAAGTAACTGTTGATGGAATAAAGTGGCTTTGAGAGAATAGATGGTTACAAAAAAGGATTTGGTGTTGGCTGGACGGTGAGTTAGAAATGTGTTTCATCATCTTTGAACCTTGGTATGAATCCAGACCTGACGAACAAGAAAGTCATTTCCACCAATTGCATTAGTCCTGTACTAAATTATTCCGAGTGACCAACTCTCTGTTCAAAATTTTGAATTTAAAGTACAAAGCTGTTCAGAGTTTTATGATGTGGGGATGCCGACATTGGACTGCGGTGGGCACAGAAAGAAGTCTCACGACACCAGGTTAAAGTCCAACAGGTTTATTTGGTAGCATGAGCTTTTGAAGCACTGCTCCTTGATGCACTCACCTGACAAAGGAGCAACGCTTCGAAAGCTCGTGATACCAAATAAACCTGTTGTACTTTAACCTAGTGTGGTGAGACTTCTTACAGAGTTTTGAGACAACTTTGGCAGCTTGTTAAGAGGTGCTTGAAGATTGTTGATTCGTGAAATAGAAAAAGACTGACACATAAGTGGAATGAATAAATTGCAATATGACACAAATAACAAAAAGAAAAAAGTAATCATTTCCATTGGGAAAAGTATATTGGTGATGGCACCTGCAAAAACAGGTGTCACTAAGGATAAGCCCTTATTTTATATATGAAAGCAAAATACTGCGGATGCTGGAAATCTGAAGTATAAACAGAACATGCTAGAGAAACACAGCCGGTCCATCTGCATCTGTGGAGAGAAACTTTTTTTGTTGCAATTCTCAGTTTTGGTGTTGGACCTTTTTTTAGTTTCGGATTTCCTTCACTAAATGTAACGTAGTCTCTGACGGGGTGCATTTCCACAACTTATGAAGTTTTCTGTGCTCCAGTAGAACTGATTGTTTTCAGCCGGGACTTGAGATGTGTGCACATCAGGACTTCCACAGTCCCAATGCCCATTCCCAACGTACACCTCTCCCCAATGCTCTGGATACCAAAAGCTTTGGGCCCCTAATTCCCAGTTAAGTAAGCTTCCTGAAGTAATGATGTGACCAGGCAGCAGATGATGGCTACTTTATCTTGTGGCATGTGGTTGTAACCAAACACCATTTATTAGTTACTTTTCATGAAGGATTGCTCATTGTTGAAGTTGTACAAGACATTGGTACGGCCACACTTGGAATACTGTGTACAGTTCTGGTCACCCTATTATAGAAAGGATATTATTAAACTAGAAAGAGCGCAGAAGAGATTTACTAGGATGCTACCGGGACTTGATGGTTTGAGTTATGAGAGGCTGGATAGACTGGGACTTTTTTCTCTGGAGCGTAGAAGGCTGAGGGGTGATCTTATAGAGGTCTATAAAATAATGAGGGGCACAGATCAGCTAGATAGTCAATATCTTTTCCCAAAGGTAGGGGAGTCTAAAACTAGAGGGCATAGGTTTAAGGGGAGAGATACAAAAGGGTCCAGAGGGGCAATTTTTTTCTCTGTTGGTGGTGAGTGTCTGGAACAAGTTGCCAGAGGTAGTAGTAGAGGCGGGTACAATTTTGTCTTTTAAAAAACATTTAGACAGTTACATGGGTAAGATGGGTATAGAGGGATATGGGCCAAATGAGGGCAATTGGGACTAGTTTAGGGGTTTTAAAAAAAAAGGGCGGCATGGACAAATTGGGCCGAAGGGCCTGTTTCCATGCTGTAAACCTCAATGACTCTATTAGTAATTTTCCATTGACGTTATTGAGGATGAAAATACTCGCAACAGAATCATTACATTCTCCTCTTTAGCAATAGAAAGTTACACCCAATGTATTGCAAAAAAAGCGTAAAAGACTTTGCAGGAAGAGAATAAAATGAAAATAGTTAGGATTAAAATGGCACTGATTAAAGTTAATGAATAAAACTTCAGTAATGCTGCAGCTGGAGCATGAAGTGTTAGTTTGAAGAAGCTGCCACTATTCAAAACGTGTAAATTATTAACCTCTCATTTCTTTCCAGATGGCCTATTTGGGATTTCTCATGCTATACACCTATGTCGTTCTGGTGCAGATGAGAAATTTACCATCAGTGCAAGAATGGATTGTGATTTCCTTCATTTTCACTTTGGCCATAGAGAAAATTAGAGAGGTGGGAATTGTTTATTTTTAATAACTTTCCACAGTTTGATATTGTGTACAATATCCAAATGTCCTGTGCCAGTTTTGCTAAGTTGTTTGGTAAAGGAGATTATTTGTCTGCAGGGTCCTCCCAATAACTCCCTGAACCTTGCTGATCACTCAGTCAGGCTGAACAAGATCAATAACACCTTGGTGCTCTTATCAGCCCAGAGCTGTAGTTCCTGCTCAACATTTCTAAGACTACCCTACTGCATTATTGCCCCTGCCCTGTTGGATTGCTTTTTCCTATCCTAATTACTCCCAACTCCACCATTCATAATGCTCCTCTGGTTAACCCAGAACTCTGGACTGAAACATCCCCTATGCACTCATCACCTCTTCCTCCCCCACATTTTCTAGCTCACTTACCCATCACATCAATTCTCATTTCTTTGTGTTGCTCCTCATCTTTTTGGGGAAATTTTTGTAGAACCTGACATCATTCTGACTCTGTCTTGCTGTTTTTGCCCTATCACCACGAGATGCCGATCTAATAGTTATTATCCCATGATCCTCTGGTACTCCCTTCCAAAATTACATTCCAAGGTTTCAAAAGTACTCTTTAAAAACTAATTTCACATAATATTCCCTCTATTCCTGTCCCAATTTCCTCTACTTAATATTCATTGCTCCTTCCTACAAAGTATCCAAATGTGAGGAGTATTTGATCATTTCAAACTGCAGGAGTTACTGTGTCATTTGCATTTGGTAGAAGCCTTTGGCTCTGTTAGACTTGCAAGGTTCTTTTGGTTTGTCAATGGGAATGACACAATTTTCTTTATTCTGGTTTTGTGCCTAGATCTTCATGTCAGAAGCTGGAAAGATAAATCAGAAGATCAAAGTTTACTTCAGTGATTATTTCAACATCACTGACACGCTTGCAATTGTTTTGTTTTTTGTTGGTTTTGGACTAAGATTTGGAACTGAGCAAGTGATGAATGCTGGGAGGATAATGTATTGCCTCAATATTATATTTTGGTATGTGCGACTTTTGGATTTCCTGGCAGTCAATCAGCATGCAGGGCCCTATGTCACAATGATAGGCAAAATGGTAAGTGAATCACTTGGAACCTTTCACGATTTCTTTAAGTGTTTGAAACTTCCAAACCTGAAATTGCAGGAGCTCTGTCATGATCAATCCCTACAATCCAAGGGAGATGTTCATATTAAATGATATTAAATTTTGATAGAATTGTCTTATTTCTTTAGTAATGACAGTATTATATGGACTTTTTTTGCTGTAGGATATCACTATTTTGGTTCATGTTATATTGGAGCACACGGTATCTCTCTGGGTTTTTTCAGTGCAATGACATGAGCTACCTTATTTTCAACCCAGATATTTTGGAAAGTTTGAATTTTGTTTTGCCTCTTGAATTATAGGTGGCAAACATGTTTTACATTGTGGTCATTATGGCAGTGGTCTTATTGAGCTTTGGTGTTCCAAGGAAAGCAATTCTTTACCCACAAGAGCCTGCATCCTGGGAACTAGCAAAAGATATAGTCTTTCAGCCATACTGGATGATCTATGGTGAAGTATACGCATATGAAATTGATCGTAAGTAACGTTTTGGAAATGCTTAAATATTTGGACACGTTTATTCTTGATTCCATGTTCTTCACTTTGGCTTCAAAGGTTCGTAAGAAACCAAATGTTAGAATCATAGAATCCATAGAGTGCAAAAGGATGCCCATTAAGCCTGCACTGCTAGTCCCCCTGACACTTGGGAGCAATTTAGCATGGCCAGTCCACCTAACCTGCACATCTTTGGAGCGTGGGAGGAAACTGGAGCACCTGGAGGAAATCCATGCAGACACGGGCAGCATGTGCAACCTCCACACCGACAGCAATCTGAGGCCGGGTCCCTGGCACTGGAAGGCAGCAATGCTAACCACTGTGCTGCCATGTTTAGCAAGCATCTGAAAATATCTTGATGCTGCATTCAGTTAGTGCCAAATATGGATGCAAAGGGGTATGATATGGATGGCATCACAGAGATGTGGCTCCAAGGTGAGCAGGGATGGGAAATAAACATTGAGGGCTATTCAGTGTTTAGAAAGGACAGACAGAAAGGAAAAGGTGGTAGAGTTGCATTGTTGATTAAAGGTTATATTGATACAATATTGAGGAAAGATATAAGCACAGACGATGTGGAATCCGTACGGGTCAGGTTCAGAAACAACAAAGGGCAAAAAACATTGGTGTGGGTGGTATACAGACCACCAAACTGTAGTGGTAATGTTGGGAAAAGCATTAGACATGAAATCAGAGATGCGTGTGTTAAAGGAACACCTGTGATTTATGGGTGACTTTAATCTGCATATAGATTGGGAGAGTCAAATTAGTCTCAGTACAATAGAGGAGGAATTTCTGGAGTGCATACGGGATGGTTTTCTGGAGCAATATGTTGAGGAACCAACAAGGGAGCAGGCCATCTTGGACTGGATGTTGTGCAATGAGAGAGGATTAGTTGGCAATCTAGTTGTGAGAGAACCCTTGGGGATGAGTGACCATAATATGATAGAATTCTTTATCAAGGTGGATAACGATGTAGTTGATTCTGAGACCAGAGTCCTCAATCCCAATAAAGGGAACTGTGATGGTTTGAGGCGTGAATTGGCCATGACGCACTGGGAAACATTACTGAAAGGGAAGACAGTGGACAGGCAATGGCCGGCATTTAAAGAACGAATAGATGAACTCCAGAAGCTGTTTATTCCTGTTTGGTGCGAGAGTGGTCAGAGAATTGTGACCAAACCATGGCTTACAAGAGAAATTAGAGATAGTATCAGATTCAAGGAAGAAGCATACAAATTGGCAAGAAAAAGCAATAGGCCTGAGGATTGGGAGCAGTTTAAAATTCAGCAAAAGAGGACCAAGGGATTGATTAAGAAGGGAAAAATAGAGTATGAAAGTAAGCTAGCGGGGAACATAAAGCTGCCTGCAAAAGTTTCTATAGATATATAAAGAGTAAAAGATTGACGAAAACAAATGTAAGCTCCTTATAGTCAGAAACGGATGAATTCATAACGGGGAATAAAGAAATGGCCGAGGAATTAAATTTGTATTTTGCTTCAGTTTTCACAAACGAAGACATGAATAATGTGCCAGAAGTGCTGAGAGAAACATGTTTTAGTGAGGAGCTGAAGGAAACCAGCATTAGCAGAGAAATGGTTTTGGGGAAATTGATGGGATTGAAGGTGGATAAATCTCCAGATCCTGATAATTTCCATCCCAGAGTACTTAAGGATGTGGCCCTGGAAATAATAGATCCGTTGGTGGTTATTTTCCAAAATTCTTTGGACTCTCGAATAGTTCCTGCAGATTGGAGGGTAGCTAATACAAGTCCACTATTCAAAAAGGGAACTATAGACCAGTGAGCCTAACGTTGCTACTGGGGAAGTTGTTAGTCTATTATCAAGGATTTTATAACTTGGCATTTGGAAGGCAGTGGTAAAATCAGACAAAGTCAGCATGGAGAGAAATCAGGAGGGCAAAAAGGGGACACGAAATTGTTTTGGCAGATAAGGCAAAGAAGAATCCAAAGGGCTTCTACAAATACATAAAGGGTAACAAGGGAGAGAGTAGGGCCTCTTAAGGATCAACAAGGTCATCTATGTGCGGATCCCCAAGAGATGGGTGAGATCCTAAATGAATATTTCTCATCAGTATTTACTGTTGAGAAAAGCATGGATGTTAGGGAACTTGGGGAAATAAATAGTGATGTCTTGAGGAGTGTACATATTACAGAGAAGGAGGTGCTGGAAGTCTTAAAGCGCATCAAGGTAGATAAATCCCCGGGACCTGATGAAGTGCATCCCAGGACGTTGTGGGAGGCTAGGGAGGAAATTGCGGGTCCCCTAGCCGAGATATTTGATTCATCGATCGTCACGGGTGAGGTGCCTGAAGATTGGAGAATGGCAAATGTTGTGCCTCTGTTTAAAAAGGGCTGCAGAGAAAAGCCTGGGAACTACAGGCCAGAGAGCCTCACATCTGTGGTGGGTAAATTGTTGGAAGGTATTTTGAGAGACAGGATCTACAGGCATTTAGAGATGCACATGGGGTTGCAGGTAATATCTTGCGATGGTTAGAAAGCTGGTTAGCAGATGAGAAGCAAAGAGTTGGCATAAATGGGTCTTTTTCTGATTGGCAGTCAGTGGCTAGTGTGGTTCCGCAGGGATCTGTGCTAGGATCCCAATTGTTCACATATATTAATGATTTGGAAGAGGGAACTGAATGTATTATCTCCAGGTGATATAAAGTTGGGTGAGCTGTGAGGAGGATGCAGAGATGCTTCAGTGTGATTTGGACAGCCTGAGTGTGTGGGTATCTGCATGGCAGATGCAGTATAGAATGATAGAATCTCTGCAGTGCAGAAGGCAGCCATTTGGCCCATCAAGTCTGCACCGATCACAATCCCACCAGGCCTTATCCCCATAACTTATTTACCCTGCTATTCCATCGACACTAACGGGCAATTTACTATGGCCAGTCAACCTAGCCCACACATCAGTATAATGTGGATAAATGTGAGGTTACCCATTTGGTGCAATAATAGGAAGGCAGATTATTACTTGAATGGGTATAAGTTGAGAGAGGTGGATACTCAACGAGACCTTGGAGTCTTCGTATATCAGTCGCTGAAAGGTGTGCAGGTACAGCAGGCAGTAAAGAAGGCAAATGGTCTGTTGGCCTTCATAGCGAGAGAATTTGAGTATAGAGATAGGGATATTTTGCTGCAATTGTATAGGGCACTGGTGGGGCCACACCTGGAGTATTGTATGCATTTTTTTGTCCTTATCTGAGGAAGGATGTCTTTACTATAGAGGGAGTACAGTGAAGGTTTACCAGACTGATTCCTGGGATGGCAGGTCTGTCACATGAGGAGAGACTAAGTCGATTAGGATTATGTTCACTGGAGTTTAGAAGAGTGAGAGGGGATCTCATAGAAACTTATAAAATCCTAACAGGGTTAGACAGGGTAGATTCAGAAAGAATGTTCCCAATGGCAGGCGAGTCCAGAATTAGGGATCATAGTTTGAGGATAAGGGGTAACCCTTTTAGAACTGAGATGAGGAGAAATGTCTTCACCCAGAGGGTGGTGTGTGTGTGTGGAATTCACTACCACAGAATGTACTTGAGGCCAAAATGTTGTCTGACTTCAAGAAGAAATTAGATATAGTTCTTGGGGCTAAAGAGATCAAGGGATATGGGAGGAAGGGGGGGAACCAGGATATTGAATTCGATGATCAGCCATGATCAAGATGAATGGCAGAGCAGGCTCGAAGGGCCGAATGGCCTCCTCTTGCTTCTTGTTTCTATGTTTCCTATTCAGCAAATGTGCTTGCCTGAGTTGTGTAAATTTCTCAGCAAATTAAGATGTTGACGCTAGATGAATAATATCCACAAATTAATCATATTCTGGTGCCTTTTCCAGGATGGATATGCAAATAAAAGAAAACTGTTATTTAAGTGTGCGGTAACAGCAAAAAATAATCCTGCAGAGTGAACAATAATGAACAAGGGCATTAGCATTCAAGGAGCTGTGGCAAAAGTGGAAACTTTTCACGCAACCTTGGGCACTGATCCATGAAATTTCTTGCATTAAAACAAGTTTGTTTAGTTGTTAAATGCATGACAGTTCTATGACTTGTTAAGTCTTCAGATTAATGAAATGTGCACACAAAGAATGGCTGAACCTTTTTTCTTGTAATATTCAAATAAGATAGATATATACAGTAAGCGTAATAAATCACGTAATGCTCTGTTGGCTGTCGCTGAACATGTAACCACATACCCAGCTGACTTGAGAACTTCATCAGCTCTAGGGGCCAAATGCCTCAGTGTGGGTGTTTGCTTTCTGACAAGTCTAGGCTGATATCAAAAGCCAGTCGCAAACCATAAAGTAGATTGACTGTGGGTGACCACCTCCATTCAGCGGAAATCCTGAATTGATGGTAGTCGTGGAATTAATGGGATGTACTTCAAGCCCGTTAAGTCTTCCACCTAAGTTTTATTATGCAGTTTAGAGAGTCCCTTGAGCGCTGGCTTATACTCAAGTTAGTTACTTTGTCAACTGAAGTTGTCATTGATCACATCACCTAATATCATCAGTGGTGACACGGTAGCACAGTTGTTAGCACTGCTGCCTCACAGCTCCAGGGACCCGGGTTTGATTCCCGGCTTGGGTCACTATGTGGCGTTTGCACGTTCTCCCCGTGTCTGCGTGGGTTTCCTCCAGGTGCTCCGGTTTCCTCCCACAGTCCAAAGATGTGCAGGTTAGGTATATTGCCCATTCTACATTACCCCTTAGTGTCAGGGGGACTAGGAGGGTAAATACATGGGGTTATGGGGATAGGGTTGGGTGGGATTGTTGTTGGTGCAGACTCGATGGGCTGAATGGTCTCCTTCTGCACTGTAGGGTTTCTATAATTTCTATGAATATGAAGTTAACAAGCTAAATTCCTGTAATTTTCTTTTGAAAGCATGGCCCCATGTGCAAACTGTTTGCCTTTACCAGGAGGGTTTTACTGAAAGAAAGCACTTGTTAAACCTCCCAGAAATCTGAATTATGGGCACTTTAATAGATCATTCTCTTTTTTTCCACATAGCCTGTGCCAATAACACTGAAGATGGTGCAAAGCAACGTTGTGTCATTGGATCATGGATAACGCCATTTTTACAAGCAGTCTACCTCTTTGTACAGTATATCCTCATGGTGAATCTTCTCATTGCATTTTTCAAGTGAGTACATTCTTGCTTTCATCTATATTATAAAAGCCTGTGAGCACATTTTGATTATTTTTTTCCACGATGAATTTGAATATCCACCCTTCCTAGCTTCCATTACAATGTCAATGTGTCACACTGTCATAGTTACTCCCTCCTCCCAGTAGAATCACTGCAACCAATGTACAGCACGTGGCTATTTGTTCTGGAAATTTCTTCACTCAAAGGATTGTGAATCTTTGGAATTCTACATCCCAGAGAGCCGCTGATGCTCAGTCATGAACAATATTCAACACTGAGGTTGATAGATTTTTGAGTACTAAAGGATGTGGGGTTAGTTTGACCAGATGGATTTGAGGTAGAAGATCAGCCATAATCTTGTTGAATAGCAGAGCCCTCAAAGACCAAACGACTTACTCCGGCTCCTATTTGTGTTTTCTAGCCTGCCATTGGTAGTTGCGTATCAGCTGTCACAGTCCCTCTCTCTGTAACACCCTTCGTACATTCTTTCACTGTTCCATCTCTTCTCCTTTAGGACCCGTTCAACACTCCCCTCTTTGAATGAAGCTTCTGTTCACCTCCTTTTCTTCAGTGTCCATTTAAAATGCTTTGGGTACTACATGAAAGAATCTGATGTGCTGCATGCCTTGTAACCTCATTTCACTTTTACATTGCATTTTTAAAATGCAGAGAACCTATGGCTCGAGTTAAAATGAACGGTAAACCTATAAATGAGAGCTTTGATGGAGATGACTAAAAACTTGGTTGAACAGATGAGTTTAAGATTTTTGAGAGTAAGGTGGTGGAATTTTGGATGGTGGGAGCTAGGCGGCTGAAGGCACAGTCACTGGTGTGAAGAGAGGGGAATTGACGTGATTTTTGAACAGCCAATCTTAAAAACTAACCTTTAGCTAGATAATAAGTATCACTGAAAAACGAGATGTCGAAATTTTTCAGCTTGCACTCATCAGGACATTCGTAGGAATATCAAATGTAAAAGCAATAACAATTTCTCCTTTACATTTGGCGGTATTGCAAGTATCCTGCTGAATGCAAGATGAAAAGTTTTGACCTGTTTGTGATACTTATTTTGTACTACCAAGTAGCGAGGCAATAGGTTTTGATCAAATTTGAGCACTAAAATATTTTATCCTTTCAAATACAAGGAACTGTTTTTTGTATCGTGTTGAATTAAACATTTCCAAATGTTTTGAGTTTGTCCTTAAGGCTTCTCAAAAAAGGTGGCACAGTGGTTGGCACTGCTGCCTCTCGGCGCCAGGGACCCAGGTTCGGTTCCTAGCTCGGGTCACTGTCTGTGCGGAGATTGCACGTTCTCCCCGTGTCTGCGTGGGTTTCCTCCGGGTGCTCCGGTTTCTTCCCACAGTCCGAAAGACGTGCTGGTTAGGTGAATTGGCCATGCTAAATTCTCTCTAAGTGTACCCGAACAGGCGCCAAAGTGTGGCGACTAAGGGATTTTCACAGTAACTTCATTGCAGTGTTAATGTAAGCCTGCTTGATCAATAAACTTAAGTTGTTTAAATAGCCATAATTATTAATATGCATAATTACTGTAAATTGTGGAAATAATTTTCTTCCTATCTTTCAGCAATGTGTATTTCCAAGTGAAGGCCATTTCAAACATTGTATGGAAATATCAACGGTACCACTTTATCATGGCATATCATGAAAAACCAGTTCTCCCTCCGCCCCTCATCATACTCAGCCACTTAGCTTTATTGATCTCACGCATTTGTCGACAAGGAAGGAAACATGATCGAGGTCAAGGAGGGCCAAGTAAGGAAAACTTTCCAAATGTCACCTGTGCACAGCAGCCGAATGTATTTGTGTTTTAGACTTCTTGCAAACATCTACAAGGGTGGCACAGTGGTTAGCACTGCTGCCTCGCGGCGCCAGGGACCTGGGTTCAGTACGGAGTCCGCACGTTCTCCCCGTGTCTGCGCAGATTTCCTCCCGGGTGCTCCGGTTTCCTCCCATAGTTCAAAGATGTGCGGGTTAGGTTTATTGGCCATGCTCAATTGCCCCCTTAGTGTTAAGGAGATGAGTGGGGTAAATGCAGCAGGGTAGAGCCTGGGTGCGATTGTTGTCGGTGCAGTCTTGATGCGCCGAATGGCCCCTTTCTGCACTGTAGGGATTCTATGATCTGGCATTGCGATGTTGCTGTTCTATTCAAATAGCATTGAATTTTGAAAGTTTCTGATTTAATAAATCTACTACTTTCTCTTACAACCTATGTCTAAATTTGATGGAAATCCTTTAGATCTCATCTGCCTGTTCTGTTTCTTTCAGAATTGTTTGTAAGTGAGGATGACCAGAAAAAATTGCATGACTTTGAAGAGCAATGTGTGGAAAAGTACTTCCATGAGAAGGAGGATCGGTTTCATTCAGGGAGCGAGGAGCGAATTCGACTGACTTCAGAAAGGTAAAGCTTTTAATTTCGTAACACGTGGAGTAATATTGGGAAATCCGAGCCCTAGTTTTGATCCAGATTAATAATGTGCATAATTATCAAACTCTTACCCGAAATTTCCATGTACAGTGGATTATTCTCATGCAGGGCCTTGTGTTGGTAAATCTGCCTTTCGTTTTCTGCACAGCATAGGCTGTAAACAACAAGGAGATGGAAAGAGAAAATGCTGGAAAATCTCAGCAGGTCTGGCAGCATCTGTAAGGAGAGAAAGGAGCTGAGGTTTCAAGTCCAGACGACCCTTGGTCAAAGCTTTAACAAAGGGTCATCTGGACTCGAAATGTCAGCTCTTTTCTCTCCTTACAGATGCCGCCAGACCTGCTGAGATTTTCCAGCATTTTCACTTTTGGTTTCAGATTCGAGCATCTGCAATAATTTGCTTTTAAGGAGATGAAAGGTGAGGCTTGGAGATGCCTGTTGGCTGGGGTGTGACAAATTCCCAACTGTTCAAATTGTGTGGGATCTTTAGTCATTGGAACTGGCAGAAGGCCCCAATTTAACACCTTACCTGATGGTCAGAACCTCATGAATGGAGCATTGTTGAAAAGTTTATTTCTTAGTAACTATTTAAACTACAATTGAATACAAATTTGATGACTTGTAACATAATCTTGACAGCAATTCTTCCCTACTAAGATCCACTGTACATCCCAATGTAGTGAAAAGTCTCACAACACCAGGTTAAAGTCCAACAGGTTTATTTGGAATCACAAGCTTTCGGAGCGCTGCTCCTTCATCAGGTGGACTTTAACCTGGTGTTGTGAGACTTCTTACTGTGCCCCCCCCAGTCCAACGCCGGCACCTCCACCTCATCCCCAATATGTGTAATCAAACACCGTAACTACTGCTGGCAGAGGTCGTGATGTTTTTCATTAAGAAATTGAAGATGCAAGAGTTGATATTTTTACAGCAGAATGGTTACAGTACAAAAGGAGGCCCTTCAGCCTGTTATGTCATTGTTAGTTCTCTGTACCAGCTATTTCTCTACTCCCACTCCCCCTGTCTTTTCCCTGTAGCCTGACAATTTTTTCCTATTCAAGTATTTATCTAATTTCTGTTTGAAAGCCATGATTAAATCTGTCTGATAAAGTTGATAAAAGCAAAATATTGCGGATGCTGGAATCTGAAACAAAAACAAAATGCTGGAAAATCTCAGCAGGTCTGACAGCATCTGTGGGGAGAGACTGGAGCCAACATTTCAAGTCTAATGACCCTTCGTCAGAGCTAAGAGCAAAGAGAATCAGCAGAGATTTATACTACGAGGGTTGGGGAATGGGGTGGAATGGGACAAAGGGAATGTAAATGAAGGTACAGAAGGCTGTAAAGGTGTCCATTAGTAATCAGAATGTGAGAATGGCAGAAAGTAGAATTTAATTGGTTAGATTTTCTGGATGTTACCTTTTTAACGTGTGAGATAATAATAAAAAGTAACGTTCTTAATTGAATTCAAATCTTCAAGTGCAAAAGCCCCAGTCAAACAATATTTGGACTACTCCTTACTTCAAACTGAGGAGCATAAGGAGGGACTCTTCTCCAGTTAAATATTGGGAAAGTGAAAGCCATGAGTTCCATCTTTTCCTCTTCCTCCCAATGTCAGAATTTGAAGCCAGTGTAGTTAGAATGTCCTGTTAAGCAACAAATTAAACTTTTGACACTACCTCCTCTCCATAAAGAACTGCTACTTATAACTTTGAAACATCACCCTTTACAATCTTCCCCAATCACAACCCATCTGCTGTTGAAACCCTTATCCGTGCTTTTGCCATCCCCTGGCTTGTCTATTCTAGTACCCCCCCCCGGGCAAGCTTCCAATGATCCACTCTCCCTTGTAAACTTCAAATCATCTAACACTCATCCCCATGTATACTACCAAGTCCTCTTTACCTATTGCTTCTGTCTTTGCTGATTTACTGGCTACACCAGTGCCTCCCATTTGAAATTTTCAACATTGTGTTTAAATCCCTTAATGGTCTCACCCATCCTTATCTCCACATCTCCTCCAGCCCTTCCATCACAGTTTTTTTTCACCAAGAGTTTTCTGTTTTACCAACTCTGCCTTTGTTTATAACCCCTGTCTTTGCCCCAGTAGTGGATATATCTTCAGTCATTCAAGACCTAAGCTCAGGAATCTTCTGCAAAAACTTCTGCTTCTGCAACTCCTCTTCAAGGGCCTCCTTAATTGCTTGAACATCTTTTTGCTCACTGTGCACCCCAAACATCATCTCCTCTGGCATGATGTTCATTTTTTGATTCAGCCTCAGGTTATTTTTTTCTATGTTAAAGCTGCTATAAATATAAGTTGTATTTATGTTTGAAATTAGCAATATTATAAAAAATATATTTAGTTCAGTCTGAAGTAATTGAATTATACTTTCTCTTTCTCTTTAGAGTTGAAAATATGTCCATTCAATTAAAAGAAGTAGGTGACCGTGTAAATTATATAAAGCGCTCATTACAAACATTGGACGGTCAAATTGGACACCTTCAGGATCTCTCTGCCCTCACAGTGGATACATTGAAAGCACTGACTGCTCAGAAAGCTTCAGAAGCCACAAAGATGCACAATGAAATTACTCGTGAGCTAAGCATTTCAAGAAATCTTGGAGATAATCTTTCTGATGTCCCAATCAAAACTTCACTTAAAAAGAAGCACAGCATTGGAACTTATTTTGGCTCCTCTCTTTCTCAGCGAGGGATGGACACTGGTGATACTCTCTGTACTGATGGTTCTCTTCAAACCTATGTTAACACTTCCCAAAGAGAGGTGTTATACAGGAAATTTGGTCAAGATTTTCTTCCAGGTTCCCAGATGAATGAACTGAATGTTGAAGAGGCTGGTTCCTCAGGCTGTGCCTTATTATTAAATGCAGCATCTCCCTCTGAACTTCGACAGAGAAGCCATATGGGGCTGGGAAAGACCCAATCTCTGACCAGTGATCAGAAACCAGGAAAGTCATTCCACAGCATACCAAATCTCTCCTCCCCATCTGCCAAATTTTTTGTTAGTACCCCATCTCAGCCAAGTGGCACAAGCCAGATGGCGCTTGTACCAGATTCAGGCAACTCCGTTAAAACTGGTATAGATGCTGATGGCAGTTCTGTTGAATTTGGGGCCTTTGTTGGTAAGTATAGTGAAGTTGTTTGTGCTTTACCTGAAGAAATTTGCTGCTGTCCTTCTCATCCTGCTTGCAGCTTCTGTTGCCACGCTACCACCACAGCTTGCTTTGAGACTGAAGGATATTTCAACCATGCATTCATTGACACTGAGAGTAGCACAGACACTGACAACAGTCATGACCGAAGCATTGAATGTAATCTGAGCCCTATGCACCACTTTGAGAACCAGTTTGAAAAGAGCGGACCTCTGCACACAGGAGACTTTGCTTCAGCCACCATGTCCAATAAAGAAACCCATGAACAATACAGAAAAGGGCAAAGAAATTTGGACGATTACTTCATACAGGCTATCGAATTGCGAGGACAACATATTAATATTGGGAACTGTGCAGGACTGATGAATGACCTGTGGAACAAAACCCAATTGAGAGGTTTGAGCTCCTGTACCACTGTAACTTTGCGGGACTTCTGCTGGTTGCAGGTGACTTCACTGTTGGTGCATTGCTTGGGCCTCTCCGTGGTTTAATTTGCCCTTCACTGTCTTCTATTTTGGTTGCCACAAAACGGCGCGCTGCTGTATCGTGTTTCCGCAGCTTAGTAACATTATAGAATATCTATTCGAATGTCTCAGATTTTACCTCAGACCGATGCTTGGTTTCCAGCAATTTTAAGGGTTTCTATATTTTGCTCATTGTCTAGCTAGCTTCTCAAACATGGATGGATCTACGTGCCGAGGGTGAATCTAGTTCGGTACAAGATTTGATGAAGTCACTGAAAACGTTTTGCCTTCAATTTGAAACTTGTTTTTGTGCTGAAGTTAAACATCCAAATTCGCATCTTCAGTACTTAGCAATCATTTTTTTTACCAAATTCAGTGAACAGAAGTCGCAGATACCCTGTTCTTCATATGTTAGTCTGATTTATAGAGGCTTTTCAAAGAAGAATTTACTGGCTTTAGCTTTGACATCTAAAGGGTGTCAGTAAAGTTTGTCAATCCGTGGAAGTTTCAGCCAAGTTCCACTTAACTTTGGTCTTGTTTATGTGGATGGGAACTCAAAACAATTGTTTAATTAGCAAGGATTTATTGATTGGAACATAAACATTTAGACCGTTATACATTTAGATCAACTAGTGTAAAATACATTCCTTCATCAAAATTATATTTTGCTATTTGTAGAATGAAGTTTATGGCTCCAATGATATTGCAGTCTATTGTGCCTGTTATTGGGGAGATGGTGTGAGGTCAGATCAGAAACGTTTCAACATTGCATGTACTTTACTAACATGGTGTGTCGTCAGTTTATTAACACCCATAAAATGAATTTTGTATTAATCTAAATTTTTGTCTACATTAGGCCACAAAGACAACTTGGAGCTCCCAAAATCAGGAACAAGGGAAGCAGTAAAGTTGAAAGAGCAGAAATCGGCTATCGGAGTTGTTCATGATTTGGTACGTTTTGAGACATTTTCCCCCTCTTGTTATTCTGTGCCTTTTAGGAATGTATATTAAAACCTCGTGTCTTTATCAGGGAACTCACCGTGGTGACCATCATTTGAGAGCTGTGAATTCTTACGCAGGATTTGCTGAGCTTCACGGAGATCATTTGACTTCCGGGGCATCTGTTCATGCAGTTTCTTGTAAGTTTTCAACTTTCCAAGATGGACCGCCTGCCATACATTTCTGCTTCAGGGTGCACTGTACAGACATTTCCAGCAAACAGTTAGAAGCACGGCACAGTGGTTAGCATTGTGCCGCCGTGCCTCACACTGCCTCACAGCGCCAGGGACCCAGGTTCAATTCTGGCCTCTGGTCACTATGTGTGGCGTTTGCACATTCTCCTCGTGTCTGCATGGGTTTCCTCCGGGTGCTCCAGTTTCCTCCCACATTTCAAAGATGTGCAAGTTAGGTTTATCGGGCATGCTAAATTGACCCTAGTGTCAGGGGATTAGCAGGGTTACGGGAATAGGGCCTGGGTGGGATTGTGGTTAGTGCAGACTCGATGGGCCGAATGGCTTCCTTCTGCATTGTAGGGATTCTATGATTCTCTGAATTTGTAATAATTGGAAGTATTGTGAAGTATGGTTGATTGAGATCAGCTTTCTCTTAGCTTGAATTTTTATTACCGAAAGTTAAATAACTATGATCCAAACTAGACTGTTTAATGGTAGCAGTGTACATTGCTGTTACGTTAGGGCAGTAGGATGCACATTTCCCCAAGTGGCCATTCCCTGATCTCCACCTACTATTTGCAATGATAAAGTTAAAGACCAAGTTGGCTATATTACTTTTGTGCAGTTCTCATTGTAGCATACATTGGCAGCGCACCAAAAACAGGCCTTTATCCAACCTCTCTGATAGGAAATGATATGCAAGTCTAAAGCAGAAGAACGCACGAATACAGTCCGCTCCATCCTATTGATATTAGAGAACATCCAAGCCAAATTGACAATCTCCTAAAATGACCCATCTGCCCATTTTTCACAAGATGTGAATTGAACTGCTCATTAACATATTAATGATAGAAACTGAGATTCAACAAGACAGCAGCTTATTTGAGCTTCCACCCTAAATTTAAAAAAACCTTCGTAACAGGAACTGCTCCAAAAACATCCAAACCATGACCCAATCAGAATTTTTTCGTTCCTGGATGTCGCTGGCTAAGCCAAACTTATTGCCCATCCCTAATTTCCCTTGAGAAGGTGGTGGTGAGCTGCTGCCTTGAACCGCTGTAGTATAAGTACATCCACAATGCTGTTAGGAAGTGAGTTCCAGGATTTTGACCCAGCAACGGGAAGGAGCAGTGCTATATTTCCAAAGTCAGGATGGTATGTGGCTTAGAGCAGAACTTGCTGTTGATGGTGTTCCCATGTGTTTGCTCCCTAGTGTCTTCCTAAGATCCAATAATCCCTGTAGAACAGTTACACCCTCTGTTTCTGGCTTAGCTTGAGCATTGGTTGATGCACATTCTCGTTTCTGAGTATCAGTCTGATCTTAGATCTAAAGTCTGATCTTCGATCATCTTGCACAGGCAACGGTGGCACAGTGGTTAGCACTGCTGCCTCAGCGTCAGGGACCCGGATACGATTCCCAGTTTGGGTCACTGTCTGTGTGGAGTCTGCACGTCCTCGGCATGGGTTTCCTCCGGGTGCTCCAGTTTCTTCCCACGGTCTGAAAGATGTGCTGGTTAAGTGCATTAAAATCATAGAAACCCTACAGTGCGGAAAGAGGCCATTTGGCCCATCGAGTCTGCACCGACCACAATCCCACCCAGGCCCTATCCCCATATCTCTACATATTTACCCGCTAATCCCTCTAACCTACGCATCTCAGGACACTAAGGGGCAATTTTAGCATGGCCAATCAACCTAACCCGCACATCTTTGGATTTAGCCATTGGCCATGCTAAATTCCCGAACAGGCGCCGGAGTGTGTTGACAAGGGGATTTTCACAGTAACTTCATTGCAGTGTTAATTGTGACCCGAATAAATAAACTTTAACTTTAAGTTCAGTGTTAATTGGCCTTGGCTGATCAGAGTTGGATCCATTGAATGTGCAATCCGTTCCTGATTATAGAGACTCTAAAGGTTATTTCTTTTCAGCAGCAAAACTGAGAGTGAGGTGACGTTTTTTGTCTTTTTGGAGTAGAAGGAGTACTTCAAATTAAACATATTCTTCCCTTTTGCTGGGAATATTCCATTTTCTACATTAAACTTGAGATTGAATATTACTAAAGAACTCAATGTACTGTAGCAGATGTAATGAGCACCAGAAAAATGTCTGTCCTTTGTGCAAATTAGTTGCTAAAATTTTATTTGCATTCAAGTAGCGCCGAATCTAAGAGCTTTTACTATAGATATGGCTGAGTGCACTTGTTGAAATATTTGGTTAGCATATCTACACCCATTGCTGTCGTCTACAGGATCTTCAGTGTTTACCTTAAACTAGCAAATATCTAGCAAATTCTATTTGATTTGCTGGGAAAGGTCGCTGAAATGCTTTGACATTAGGAAGTTTATTAGCGTGTGAAGTGCTTGGATATATGCCAACATTCGTACATTAGGGTCTTCCGATTCCTTTCCCTAGCTTTTCAAGATGAGGATATCCTCATGACTGCATCAAGCCCTGTACAAAAAGAGTAGTCTTAGTGTTAACTTAATCCCTTTTTTGTTTACTTCAGTACAAGGTCGGGGTGTTAAAGACTGGATCAGGGCCTCAGCTGAAGACATAACATTCCACCGGGAGGATTCAAAGGCTTCCCTGCTGGTCAGTCTGATTTTGTCTGTTACCAAATAATGTCGTTATTGTGACTCTTTTTCATTCATGGAGTTTGACTGTCACTGGCAAAGCCAGCATTTAGCGCCCATCCCTAATTGCCTGAGAGAAGTTGATGGTCATAAAGGTTTGCAGCATGGAAACAGGCTTTTCGGCCCAACTTATCAATGCCCCCCTTTTTTTAACAACTAAGCTAGTCTCAGTTGCCCACATTTGGCCCATATCCCTCTATACCCATCTTACCCATGTAACTGTCTAAACGTTTTTTCAGACAAAATTGTACCCGCTTCTACTACTACCTCTGGCAGCTTGTTCCAGACACTCACCACCCTCTGTGAAAAAAATACCCCTCTGGATCCTTTTGTATCTCTCCCCTCTCACCTTAAACCTATGCCCTCTCGTTTTAGGCTCCCCTACCTTTCGGAAAAGATATTGACTTGTTGATTTATGCCCCTCATTATTTTATAGACCTCTATAAGATCACCCCTCAGCCTCCTACGCTCCAGAGGAAAAAGTCCCTCCTTATAACTCAAACCATCAAGTCCCGGTAGCATCCTAGTAAATCTTTCTGCACTCTTTCTAGTTTGATAATATCCTTTCTATAATAGCGTAACCAGTACACAGTATTCCAAGTATGGCCATACCGATGTCTTGTACAACTTCAACAAAACGTCTCAACTCCTGTAATCAATGTTCTGTCCAATGAAACCAAGCATGCTGAATGCCTTCTTCACCACTCTGTCCACCTGTGACTCCACTTCCAAGGAGCTATGAACCTGTACCTCTAGATCTCTTTGTTCTGTAACTCTCCCCAACACCCTACCATTAACTGAGTAAGTCCTGCCCTGGCTCAATCTACCAAAATGCAACACCTCGCATTTATCTAAATTAAATCCATTTGCCATTCTTCAGCCCACAGGCCCAATTGATCAAGATCCCGCTGCAATCCTCGATAACCTCCTTCACTGTCCACTTGGTGAAATCATGGTGCACTGTGAACTGCCTCAGGCCACCTGAATTATAGCTTTTCATATTGATCATTTTTTTGGACAATTGAATACCTTGCTTTGAAGGGCAATTAAGAGTTGAGCACATTGCTGTGGGTCTGGGACTTGTAGAACCGTTCCTTCTCTATGAACGGTATGCTTTCTATAGCACACAAGAAACAATACTTTTCACTGTATGCTAATACATATGACAATAAATCAAATCAAACTATTTAGCAAGAAATCTTGAACAACAAATTATATTTAGATTTTCAAAAAGAAGCTTTTATTTATTATCTCCCAATGCCATCTCGGTTACACTTTTATCTGATTTTTGTATGATTTTTTGATTCCTTGCGTTAGAAGCTTGCACGCTTCTTTCTCTGCAGAATAAATGAACTCTATCCAATGTCAATTGGCCGACCCGGTATTTGTCATTCAGTTTTTGGATGATGCTTTGGTAAAGTTCATTTTCATTTATCTCCAGAGCGAATATAGCCGCATGTTTCCTCTCTGGAGAGCCCATTTGTTTTTGTTCGCTAGACAGCATTGTCATTTCTGGCAAAGAAACTGATTGTTGAGCAGCCAGTTGTTTACCTTGAAAATGAAACCACGCTTAAACATTTTTTCTCAGCAATGGATCACTGCAATGAAACATATTAATCAGTTACATGATTTGATTTGATTTATTATTGTCACATGTATTAGTATACAGTGAAAAGTATTGTTTCTTGCGCGCTATACAGACAGAGCATACCGTTCACAGAGAAGGAAATGAGAGAGTGCAGAATGTAGTGTTACAGTCATAGCTAGGGTGCAGAGAAAGATCAACTTAATACAAGATAGGTCCATTCAAAAGTCTGGCAGCAGCAGGGAAGAAGCTGTTCTTGAGTCGGTTGGTACGTGACCTCAGACTTTTGTATCTTTTTTCCGACGGAAGAAAGAAACACATGGAGCTTTACAGTAGCCACTTTGGGTTAATTGGTAAATTGTTTCTCGAATCTTTGCTAAGAGACTATGTTTTAAAAAAACGTATTTGCATTTTGAGGCAATATTATCTCAGACCAGGACAATGCTTCTGGACCTCAAAATTAAACCTGAATTCTCATTTTTTAATTTATTACTTGGATTTAATTAATTTCTGTGATGACTTGAAGAGTAAAGATGGCTAGATAATTTTCCAAACTATATTGCTGGGAAAAGAGACATGCTATCAATGTTTTTAGTCTTCTACTCATCAGGCCAGATCACCACATTAGCGATAGTATCGGGAACAACAATTTGAAGCATGGGAAGAGTGTGCTGATTTGTTGGCAAGACGACTGAGTGGTAGAAGCGTTGTCATGGAGAATGCAGCTGGAAACAATTAACTGCCAAGCTTTTGTTCAAATTCAAACCAAGCAGGTTGACTCTGGTTCAGGTATTGCCATGAGAAATGGACTAGGCAATGACTGACCCCAAGCTTTTGTTTAATTGTAAAAGGCGCAGAGCGTGGAGTGCAAAGGACAGGGCCCTGTGTGTGAATGTATGTGACTTTAGCTTGTGTAAGTGAACCACGCTGTGAGCCCGATTGATCTTAAATTGGTTTTCAGTGACATTCTTAACATAGGATTGTTTAGCAAGCGTTGTCAAAGCACAGTCACATTTAGTGTTGGAAACTGTGAGTTTTGCAGGCAGGGGCTGCTTGGGTAAGCACTGTGCCTTTTTCAACTTAACAGAAGTTTAGTTGACAGCCATTCCTTTGTTCATTCCCTGTGCCAATGCCTAGACCAATCAGAGTTGGCCCCATAGAATTTTACGGTGCAAAAGGAGGCCAATTGGCCCATCATGTCTGCACGGATCTCCAAATAAGCATAATGACTTACTACCATTCCCCTACCTTTTAACATAGAACATAGAAAGCCACAGCACAAACAGGCCCTTCGGCCCACAGGTTGCGCCGATCACATCCCCACCTCTAGGCCTATCTATAGCCCTCAATCCCATTAAATCCCATGTACTCATCCAGAAGTCTCTTAAAAGACCCCAACGAGTTTGCCTCCACCACCACCGACGTCAGCCGATTCCACTCACCCACCACCCTCTGAGTGAAAAACTTACCCCTGACATCTCCTCTGTACCTACCCCCCAGCACCTTAAACCTGTGTCCTCTCGTAGCAACCATTTCAGCCCTTGGAAATAGCCTCTGAGAGCCTACCCTATCCAGACCTCTCAACATCTTGTAAACCTCTATCAGGTCACCTCTCATCCTTCGTCTCTCCAGGGAGAAGAGACCAAGCTCCCTCAACCTATCCTCATAAGGCATGCCCCCCAATCCAGGCAACATCCTTGTAAATCTCCTCTGCACCCTTTCAATGGCTTCAACATCTTTCCTGTAATGAGGTGACCAGAACTGCACGCAGTACTCCAAGTGGGGTCTAACCAGGGTCCTATAAAGCTGCAGCATTATCTCCCGACTCCTAAACTCAATCCCTCGATTAATGAAGGCCAGTACGCCGTACGCCTTCTTGACCGCATCCTCCACCTGCGAGGCCGATTTAAGAGTCCTATGGACCCGGACCCCAAGGTCCTTCTGATCCTCTACACTGCTAAGAATGGTACCCTTCATATTATATTGCTGCTTCATCCCATTGGATCTGCCAAAATGGATCACCACACACTTATCCGGGTTGAAGTCCATCTGCCACTTCTCCGCCCAGTCTTGCATTCTATCTATGTCTCGCTGCAACTTCTGACATCCCTCCAAACTATCCACAACACCACCTACCTTGGTGTCGTCAGCAAACTTACCAACCCATCCCTCCACTTCCTCATCCAGGTCATTTATGAAAATGACAAACAGCAAGGGTCCCAGAACAGATCCCTGGGGCACTCCACTGGTCACTGACTGCCATGCAGAGAAAGACCCCTCCACAGCCACTCTCTGCCTTCTGCAGGCAAGCCAGTTCTGGATCCACAAGGCAACAGCCCCTTGGATCCCATGCCCTCTCACTTTCTCAAGAAGTCTTGCATGGGGGACCTTATCGAACGCCTTGCTGAAGTCCATATAGACCACATCCACCGCTCTTCCTTCGTCAATGTGTTTGGTCACATTTTCAAAGAACTCAACCAGGCTCGTAAGGCACGACCTGCCCTTGACAAAGCCGTGCTGACTACTTTTGATCATACTAAACTTCTCTAGATGATCATAAATCCTGTCTCTCAGGATCCTCTCCATCAACTTACCAACCACTGAGGTTAGACTCACCGGTCGGTAATTTCCCGGGCTGTCCCTGTTCCCTTTCTTGAATATAGGGACCACATCTGCAATCCTCCAATCCTCCGGAACCTCTCCCGTCTCCATCGACGATGCAAAGATCATCGCCAAAGGCTCCGCAATCTCCTCCCTCGCCTCCCACAGTAACCTGGGGTACATCCCATCCGGTCCCGGCGACTTACCAACCTTGATGCCATTCAACTTTACCCGTACCCCAACTCGGCCCGGATGGGGTACCCGGAAAAGCACTCAAATCCTGCTCGGACCAGCTGGCAGGGATATTCACAGACATCTTTAACCTCCCTTTGCATCAATCTGAGGTCCCTATCTGCGTCAAGAAGCCAACCATTTTCCCTGCTCCAAAGAAAAGCCAAGCAACGTGTCTTAATAATTATTGGCCGGTGGCTCTGACATCCATCATTGTGAAGTGCTTCAAAAGGTTATTCATGGCACGAATCAATTCCAGCCTCCCGGACTGCCTGGATCCATCACAGTTCGCCTATCTTCACAATAGGTCCACCGCAGATGCTATCTCCCTGACCCTGCACTCAACCCTGGAACACCTAGATAACAAAGACACCTGTGTCAGACTCTATTTATTGTCTACAGCTCAGCCTTCAACACCTGCAAAACTCATCTCCAAACTCCGTGGCCTGGGACTCGACGACTCCTTCTGAGACTGGATCATAGAATTCCTAACTCACAGACAGCAATCAGTAAGAATAGGCAAAAGCGCCTCCGCGATCATCCTCAACACCAGCTCCACAAGACTCTGTCCTCAGCCCCTTACTATACACCTTACACCTGTGTTGCCAAATTCTCCTCCAACTCGATTTTCAAGTTTGCTGATGACACCACCTTAGTGGGTCAGATCTCAAACAATGACAAGACGGAGTGCAGGAAAGAGATAGAGAATCTGGTGAACTGGTGCAGCGACAATAATCTCTCCCTCCAATGTCAGCAAAACAAAGGAGATAGTCATTGGCTTTAGTGGAGGACATGCCCCTGTCTACATCAATGGGGATGAAGCGGAAATGGTCGAGAGCTTCAAGTTTCTTGGTGTCCAGATCACCATCAATTTGTCCTGGTCCCCCCCCCATGCTGACACTATAATTAAGAAAGCCCACCAACGCCTCTACTTTCTCAGGAGGCTAAGGAAATTTGGCGTGTCTGCTACAACTCTCACCAACTTTTACAGATGCACCATAGAAAGCATTCTTTCTGGTTGTACCACAGCTTGGTATGGCTCCCGCTCTATCCAAGACCACAAGAAACTACAAAGGGTCGTGAATGAAGCCCAACGCATCAGGCAAGCCAACCTGCCATCCATTGACTCTGTCTACACTTGCCGCTGCCTTGGAAAAGCAGCCAGCAAAATCAAGGACCTCATGCACCCTGGACATACTCTCTTTCATCATCTTCCATCGGGAAAAAGATACAAAAATTTGAGGTTACATACCAACTGATGCAAGAGCAGCTCCCCTGCTGCCATCAGACTTTTGAATGGACCTACCTTGTGTTAAGTTGACCCTTTTCTACAGTCTAGCTATGACTGTAACACTACATTCTGCACTCTCTCCTTTCCTTCTCTATACAAAGAACAGTACAGCACAGGAAAAGGCCCTTCGGCTCACCAAGCCTGTGCCAATCACGTTGTCCTATCTAGATCAACAGCCTGGATCCCTCTATTCCCCACCTGTTCATTTGTCTATCCAGGTAAGTCTTAAATGTTGCTATTGTGTCTGCTTCAACCACCTCACTTGGCAGTGCATTCCAGGCCTCCTCCACCCTCTGCGTAAAAAAACTTACCCCACACATCTCTACTGAACCTTTCCCCCCTTATCTTGGACTTGTGCCCCCTTGTAATTGTCATTCCTGCCCTGGAAAAAAGCTTCCAACTGTTCACCTTATCCATACCCCTCAGAATTTTATAAATTTCTATCAGGTTGCCCCTCAGCCTCCGTCTTCCCAAGGAGAACAATCCCAGTATATTCAATGTCTCATAGGACTCATAGCTAATACTCTCCATACCAGGCAACATCCTGGTAAACCTTTTCTGTACTCCCTCCATAGCCTCCACATCTTTCTGGTAGTGCGGCGACCAGAATTGGACACAGTATTCCAAATGTGGCCTAACCAATGTTTTATATAACTAACATAATTTGCCAACTTTTATACTCGATGCCCCGTCCAATGAAGACAAGCGTGCCGTATGCTTTCTTCACCACCTTTTTCACCTGTGCTGCCACTTTTAAGGATCTGTGACCTGTGCTCCCAGATCTCTCTGTGTGTCTATGCTCCTGATGGTTCTGCCATTTATTTTATAGCTCCCACCTGAATTGGATCTACCAAAATGCAACACCTCGCATTTGTCTGGATTAAATTCCATCTGCCATTTCTCTAATGGTCAGCATTAGACTTTTAATTGGATTCAGACTTCACCATCTGCTATGGTGGAATTCAAGCCCAGGTTCCCAGAGCCTTACCCTGGGTCTCTGGATTTCTAGTCCAGTGACAATATCACTACGCCACTGCCTCCCCACGACTCCTTGCTGTTGCCTTTTAAGACCAAGATGAGCAGTAATCTTTGCTCTAAGGGTCATGGGTCTTTAGAACACTCCTTCTCAAAAGGTGGTAGACGCAGAGACTTTAAATATTTTGAATAAGTTCCTCCAGACTCAGATTTTGTAACTTGCAGTGTAACACACCTTTTACCCAACATAGTTCAGTCTTATACATGAGAACAAGGTTTTTAAGCAAAGTGTGCTGTGTGCAGTACCAGTATATTCAACATCTTATGAAAATACTTTTCTCTCTTTATAGGACCGTCTTGAAGACAAACACATTGCAACCAGCTGTCAAATGTAAGTGGATGAAATAATGATTTCAACAAATAACCCAGATCATAACACTCAATATGATTGAATTTTACATTTGAGGGAGAGAAGAGTGAGCCTAAGATTCATATTTTAAGCTTAAGTAAGGGCAATTATGAGGGAATGAAAGCAGACTTGGCTGAAGTGAACTGGCCAGTTAGGTTAAGGGATAGATCAATAGAGATGCAGGGTGGACATTTAAGGGGATATTCCAGAATACACAGAATGGATAGATTCTAATGAGAAAAATTCCAAAGGGAGGATCCACCATCCGTAGTTAACTTAAAAAATTAGTTGGTATCAAATTTAAAAAGCATGTAATTGCACGAAGGGGGATGGCAGGTCAGAAGATTGGACAGAATATAAAACACAGAAAAGAATGACTAAAAATTGATAAGGAAGGAAAATTTAAATACAAGAGAAAGCTAGCTAGAAATATAAAGACACGCGGTAAGAATTTCTATAGATATTTTAAAGTAAAGAAGAGTTAATAAAATCAGCATTGGTCCTGTAGAAAATGAGGCTGGGGAATTTACAAGGGGAAATAAGGAGATGACAGATGAATTGAACAAATATTTTGCATCAGTCTTCACTCTCGAGGATACAAAGAACATCCCAAAAGTAGCTGTAAATCAGGAAATTGGAAGGGATGGATGAACTCAAGAAAATTACAATCACCAGAGCAGTGATACTGAGTAAACTGTTGGAGCTACAGGCTGACAAATCTCCAGGCCCTGATTAATTTCATGCTCGGGTCTTAAAAGAAGTCCCGGTGAGATAGTTGATGCATTGCTTTTCATTTTCCAAAATTCCCTAGATTCAGGAAACATTCCATTAGAGTGGCAGATAGCTAATGTAAATTCATTTATTCAAAAAGGGAAGGAAACAGCAGGAAACTACATGACAATATCCACCAACCACCATAGAGGTAGTAGTAGAGGCGGGTACAATTTTGTCTTTTAAAAAGCGTTTAGACAGTTGCATGGGTACGATGCGTATAGAGGGATATGGGCCAAATGCAGGCAATTGGGACTAGCTTAGGGGTTTTTAAAAAAAAGGGCGGAATGGACAAGTTGGGCCGAAAGGCCTGTTTCCATGCTGTAAACGTCTATGACTCTCTAATAGATTTGACATCTGTTGTAGGGAAAATGTTAAAAGCTATTACTAAAGATGTTCTAGCAGGGCACTTAGAAAAAATATCAAGGTAATCAGACAGAGCCAACATGGTTTTGTGAAAGGGAAATCATGTTCAGCCAATTTATTGGAGTTCTTTGAAGAAGTAACGTGCTGTGGATAAAGGGGAACCCGTGGACCTGCTGTACTTGGATTTCCTGAAGGCATTTGATAAGATACTACTTCATGGTGTAGGAGTAATGTATTGGCAAGAATAGAAGATTGGCTAGCCAGAGTAGACATAATTGGGTCTTTTTCTGGTTGGCAAGAAATAATGAGTGGTGTGCCACAGGGATCAGTTCTGGGGCCTTGACTATTTACAATTTGTTATACTCTCTCTGCTTGAAGAACTGAAATTAAAAATGTTAAAATTTTCAGATCAAAGTTATGGTTTAATTGGTGAAGCATCTATTCAAAAGGCTAGTTCAGACAGAAGTATTTGCTCCATTATTTAGCTGCTGCAATAACAAAATCTAATTTCCATAGAATAGGACATGTTCTTTGTGTAAAGAAGAATGTCAGTTGTTACAGCATATAAGGCTAATCTGTTCAATGGTATAAATTTACGACGGTGGAAAGTAATGACGCAACTCGTTAATGTGTTGTATCAAATGTACTCATCAAAATTATTAAAACTTCAGTATGAGTGTCACATGGATTTAGATTTTTAGCAAAACTACTTGAATAGATAACATGTTTCCACATGTTTACTTAATCAATTAAAATTAAATTGGTTTCAATATTGTTGGCCAGAAATAAACTTTATTCTGTGTATTTCAGGGCTACCGGTGAAGATGCCTTAAATGGTAAGTCTTAAATCCAATCTGAAATGTAAGTAATGTCACTTGTTTTCCAAAATTTGTTGCATTTTAAGAATGTATGATCAATCATAATACTTTGTTGCAAGGCTGCGAGCTTTAGCTTTTGACTTTCTCCTTTTTTTATGCTTTGATTATGGCACAACAATCTTGTTTTAATGTCCAAGCTACTTTGTACTTGTGCCCCACATTCTAATGAATACTAAATTGGTTGATGCTGAGAGCTCAAGTTGATTTATACAAGGGAAACAGTGTATTTTATTAATATTCAGAATCTGGCATAAACTTCTGAGACCTAATTCCAATAAGCCTTTTACAACTAAGCACCTTACAATTTGTTTTCTGCTCTATAAGTGAACGTGCCTTACTTTAAAGGCATAATTGCATTCCTTCTCTTTTTAAGTGAATTTTGGAACATGTCCTTTACAAATACTTTAATCCTTTTCTTTCATTAACTTTGTTTTAATATTGCAGTGCTCTTTCTACACAACTGACTTGCCCCATACAGGCAAAACATCAACAACTCATTTCAAGCAGGTCATTCTGCATATCTTAGTTGTTTGGGAAATAATCGTTCTACCCTCATTATGTGCATAGTGTGTCAAAAATCTGCCTCGGGTGTTGAGCAACACTTGAAGTATTTATACAAGACCAGCTATCTGCAGAAGTTACCTTTACAACAAAACTATCACTCGTGCTCAAAGAACACAGCAGAGATCTTGCTTATAGTCACAAGTGCAATAATATTTAACACCAGTAACCTGCTGCTTCATTATTCCACAGAAATTGCAGGTTATTCTGGTATCATTATGTAAATGTGTTTACAATGTCTATATTCAAACACCAAATGATATGTAAGATTCAAAATAATGTGCATTATTAAAAATAAGGTAAATGATTTTCATGCAGTCTTCATATTCTGGCGTGTGTTCCAAGCCCCTCTGTTTTATTAAAGTCTAGTGTAGCAGTTCCTTATTTGTATATGTTTTAATGTTTTTAATCTCCATCTGTTTCAGCACAACACTTTTACAATACTCATCAATCTCATGGAAGGCACAAGAAAATGGGGGGTGAGATCTACTGATATTTCTCTCTCCGCTTTTTGTACCAAATAGTGAACTAAAACGCGCTGCCCATTTGCTTTGGCAACTAAGCAAAGTTTTTGAAGAGTTGCATTCTTCAGGGACAACTATAATCTTGTTCCTATAGTTGTGGAAAGAAAACGTTTCTTCTGTCACAAGAATCCAGTTATCATAGAACCTACAGTGCAGAAGGAGGCCATTCGGCCCATTGAGTCTGCACCGACCACAATCCCATCCAGGCCCCATCCCCATAACCCCATGCATTTTATCCTAGCTAGTCCCCCTGACACTAAGGGGCATTTTAGCATGGCCAATCCACCTAACCTGCACATCTTTAATTGAAAAGGATTAAATCATATTTTTCTTTTTCCACCCCTTAGTGATTGGGTCTCCTTTCAAGCCTGTACTGGATGTAAATTATTACTATTCAGGTCAGTATTACAGAAATGTAAACATATTTAGTGATAAATGTCTCAATGAATTGACTAATTGAGATTTGTGTATCTTTATTTTTAACAGCTGTTGAGAGGAATAATTTGATGAGGCTTTCTCAGAGCATTCCGTTTACTCCTCTCCCAAACCGAGGTGAGTGGAATTAGGATTGAAACTAGACAGAACTGATCAATTTTGACCAGTGCAATACATTCCAGCTCACACATCCTTTGTTCTACATTCAACATCATCTGCTGAGTTTATACAAACTTAAATTACTCCCTGGGGAACCCACTGTGATCTACACGCAAAATATCAACATCTTGAAGACAACATCTGTAGTCTTAGACATTTGCCTAAAAATAAATTCATCCTTAAATGTTTTCCACAATGTTGGTTTACTACTACTGTCTCAATTCTCATTTTCAATTTATTTTCTCACATATCTATCAGATGGCAATGCACTGTCGCAAGTCAATTATTTTTGTCTATTTGTAATATTTTTGCACACTGCAATGGAGAGGTTGCATACAGATTAGCTCCTTGTTGAACTGTATCACCAATGGCTAGAACATGCACGAGCAGATAGTGGCAATTTGCTGTTTTGTTTTTCTTTTCCTGCCTGCGTGAATTACCTTAACTGTTTTTGTCTTTGCGCCCAATGATGTAGATAAACTTTAGTCATTATGTGGGAAATGGTAGATATGAACCCCCTAATTTTACAGTTCAAGGTGGAGCAACAACAGATCTCCAAAATAAAGCTGTACTGTACAGTGTACTTTTAACAGCTATTAATTCCAGTATTGTTTGCTTTAGATTATGCTGATAAGAGATTTTTTTCCTGAAAGACTATTCCAGTCAACCCACTCAGCAGGTCTGTTTCGGAACAGAAAGGCATCATGTCCTCCTGGCAACCTCCACCCTTAATCAAAAATATTAGATTTTATTCATTATACGACCAAGATTTGCCTTTTTTAAAGAGAACGCAACAATTGGTTTTATGTTCATTGTCTAAATACAGCACAGGTTGTAGAAACATATCAACGTCAACCTTGACTCGGTTGTAATATTGCCATTTCTGAGGATGTTATGGATTTTTGACACACTCCTGAAAGTTGAGCCCAAAATAAATCTCCATCTCTCATTCCTTTGCCAGTCACTGATTAGAAATAAGTATCGCCCATTTAAAACTGACTCTTTTTTCACTCGAGGGATAAGTGTCTTTGGATCTCTCACCCTGGAAAGGCATTAGAAGCAGAGTCTTTGAATATTGTTAAGGCAAATGTGAATAAATTCTTAATAAGCAAGGGTGGTAGGTTATTGGGGTTGACAGGGTGCAGGTTTGAGGTTACTATCAAATCAGCTATGATCTTACTAAATGTTGGAGTAGGCTTGAGGGGCCGAATGGCCATATTTGTATAAATCTGTGTCCACTGATTACTGACATGAAAAGATTTCTCCCCCCTTACTCTAATCAAAACCCTTCACGATTTTGAACATCTTAATTATATCTCCCCTTACAATCACTGTCCAAGTAACTGATGTCCACCATCTTTGGAATTCTAGTAAAACTCCTCCGCATCTAGAATTGGACACACTTTTAAAAATTATACCAATTGGTTTATACTGTGTTTCTTCATTCTTCCTATTAAAATCCATCATTTCATGTATCTCAAAGTGCCCCTGCTGTGTGTCTGCCTGTTTGAGTATTCTGCCTTTTCAATGCATGTGGTGATATCATTATAAAATTTTTACAATTCCTGTCAAAGTGTGAAGAGGCCAAGATGAGCAACTATTTAACTTTTGGAGTAAATGATTTAATTTAAGATGTTTTATGGGAAATATTTCTTTATAAAGTGCTTTATTTATTCCTGGTTACCAAAGCATATGAGGATGAATTTGTGTTGCTTGCTGGGTGAACTGATTGAGACATTCGCAGTCGGGGCAATATATATCTTTCCATGTTATGGAAATCAACATTTTATTTAAGTACAAGTCAAAGGAATTCTCAGCAGAAATTGTGAAGTGTGGTGAGTATAGTGAAAGTGTGTGTAAAGAATGTGTGGCTAATCTGCAATGTGTAAAAATCTTTCCTTCACCAGTGGTGTGCAAACTTAGTTTAGAACACCATCTACTGGAAATGGATTGCATGTCCAATTTTGTGGGTGATATCTGTTTGAATTATATATCCCACTTCATACAATGCAGAAAAATGGCAGTGAATTTGCAACAAGTAAAACCTTTTGTTAAAAATATAGGTGAAGAACATAGGCCTAAAATGCAGTATATGAAGATCATTTAATTGACAGCAGTAGGAATAAATAAGTAATTTTCAGTTGAATAGGCTGTTGCTAGTGGAGTGATGGTGGGGAGGATGGATGATGAGAAAAGAGTATAACATTATCCAAATTTACTGATAATATGAAGCTAGGTGGGAAAGTTGTTAGGACCCTGGCTACAATGGGGTATATCAGATTTAGTGAGTGGCTCGGAAGGTTACAAGTTGAGTATTGTTCAAGGAAATGTGAAATTATCGACTTTGGTAGGAAAAATAGAAGAGGGGAGGGGGGGTTGCAATGCAACACAGGTTAATGGGATTAATTCCTGGATATGAGGCTCCCTTATATGAGGAGAAACCGAGTAGAATGGAGTGTCTGAAATATAGTTCCTACACCCATCAGTCAGTATTTGCAAATCTGAACCTGCACCTTCTGGGGGTGGGGGGAGGTTAGCAGGTTAAAAAAGTGGGGTTAATTTGGCGGGGGGGGGGGGGGGGGGGTAGGGCCTGGGTGGGATTGTAGTTGGTGCAGACTCAATGGGCCAATTGCAGGTAATTCCTATATGATTCTCCTCCTAGCATTGTATTTTTTTTTAAATCAGAACTGCAGCCTTATAACCACTGCATCATATTCCCAGCAGGGTAATTCTGTATTATTTCTAATAGTCCTCTTGTGCATCTTGTTTCTTTTTTTTTTTAAGTATTACATCTTGTTTCCAAATCCTGTGCTGAATTAGTTCAAATTTCTCCCACTGTACTAGTTAGCCTGTATAAAGATAGTGGTCCCAGATCTGTTCAGGTTAAACCCACCCATCCTTAATAAGTCCCATCTCCCAGAGAACAGATTGCAATGTCTATCTTGAGAATCTGAAGCTCTTTCACTGGAACCATGTCTGTGGCTACACATTAACTTACTATTACCTGTTTCGTCGACTTGAATTAGATTTTAAGGCAGGAAGAGAATTGAGGGTTATGGGGATAGGCTGGGAAAGCGGAGGTGACGTTTATCAGCCATGCTCTTTTTGAATGACAAGGCACATTACACGGCCTACATGCTCTACTACTGCTTCTGATTCTTATTGTTCTTAAATATTAAGGCTAGAAATAATAGGAGCAAGAGAGCAAAGATTAGGCTAATGCCAACCTTGAATTTAAAAGCTAGCAAGTTTCTGGAAGGAATGCAGGGAACATTCAGATTTGGGATCCTTAGGAAAACATGTATTTTAGTTCGAGACTGCAAGTGCTTGTAAAACTCAGCAGGACTGGCAGCATCTGTGGAGAGACCGCGTTAGGTGTTGCAAATAAAATGTGACTCTTCGGAAGTTCCATAGCAGAGTCGTTTTGGACTCTGAAGCATTAACTCTGTTACTCTGCTCAGGCCGCCTGAGTTTTTCTGGCACTTTGTTTTTATTTCAGATCTCCAGCATCTGTAATATTTTGTTTTTATCTTGCTGAGAATTTCTGTTGATTTCAACACAGAAATAATGATCTGGAGTTGTTTTTGAAGTGTCGTATATTTGCAGTTTAGAAGGAACACATGAAGTAAGTGCATGCAAACGACATAACATAAAATTAAGATACAACTACAAAAAGTTGATGACCTGTTCCCCTGTTGTTTCATTGTGGACCTGTTTTGAACTTTCTCACACTTTGTTTCTCTCATGTTGAAGGTGAACCTGTGACTATATATAGGCTAGAGGAGAGCTCACCAATCAGTCTCAACAATAGCATGTCTTCCTGGTCACAGCAAGGGCGATGTGCCAAAATTGAGTTCTTAAGCAAAGAAGAAATGGGAGGTGGCTTGCGACGAGCATTGAAAGTGGAATGCACGTGGTCTGAGTTTGATATTCTGAAACCAGGTCAGCTGTATATTGTGAAATCTTTCCTTCCTGAAGTTGTAAACACATGGAAGAGAATCTACAAGGAAGATACCGTGTTGCATCTGTGTTTGAAGGTAAATGCTCATTCTTCTTCAAGGTATATAATTGTTTTCTTCACACCAAAATACTCAGTTCTTCAGGAAGTTGGTGGTAGCTCTCAACATTTAAACTTTGTAGTAGTGCTGCTGATTTTTCCTTCTGATTTTATCATACTCCTTGCAGTAATTAAGATTTAAAATCCAGTGACTGTTAACTCACAGAAAGTATAGCTGGCTCAATTCTTCAATTAAAAATTCAACTTTTGGTCTATTTTATAATTGAAATTTTTCATTTGGGGAGCGGTTGCAGATCTCAGTTTGTTTGAAAATATTTTTTTGAAGAAGTGCACAAAAAATCCTGGCGTTGTATGCGTTTAGTGTTTCATTCCGGTATTTACTGTGCCCAGCTGGCTGGTGAAATTTTCACAGCATACATGAAAATTTAATAGAGAACAGTTATATTTTCTGTTCATTTTAGATTTTGGCACTGGAAAATGCACTCAACTAAAATGTGTTTTTGATAATGTGCAAGTCTGGCATACTGATCAGGGATTTCAGTGCTGGGAAATGTTAGTATCATGTCAAATATTCACGGGTCAGGCATAACCTACAAAGCAAAGCTCTTTGCATTTAGCCGCGACCCTGGTCTCACAAGGTGATCTTTCCTTTTCCCTGTTGGTTTGGGGTAGGGTGGCTAGTTAGTGCCATTTAGGGTGGGGTGGCTGGTTGGTGCCGTTTGGGGCAGTTTTGTGTAGCCCACTGGGAGCTGGACTGAGTTTTGATTATCGCCACTATCACAAGATGGTTGTGTTTAAAAATCATTTTGAAATTGAAACTTAAAAATCGAGGATGTAACTAGTAGAGTTGACCAGGGAGAACCAGTGGATGCGGTTTATTTAGACTTTCAGAAGGGTTTCACAAGGACTCACACAGCAGATTACTGTGTGAAGTTAAAGCACGTGGGATTGCGGGTAATGTCTTGAGATGGATAGAAAGCTGGTTAGCAGATAAGAAGCAAAGAGTTGGCATAAATGGGTCTTTTTCTGTTTTGGCAGGCAGTGACTGGTGCAGTACTGCAGGGATCAGTGCTCGGGACCCAACTGTTCATGTTATATATTAATGATTTGGACAAGGGAACTAAATGTATTATCTCCAAATTTGCAGATGATACAAAGTTTGGGTGGGAGGGTGAGCTGTGAGGAGGATGCAGAGATGCTTCAGCATGATTTGGACAGGCTGAGTGTGTGGCATCTGCATGGAAGATGCAGTATAATGTGGATAAACACAGTAAGATGTCTCACAACACCAGGTTTTAAAGTCCAACAGGTTTATTTGGTAGCACGAGCTTTCGGAGCACTGCTCCATCAGGTGAGTTCAGAGCAGCACTCCGAAAGCTCATGATACCGAATAAACCTATTGGACTTTAACCTGGTGTTGTGAGACTTCTTACTGCGCCTACCGCAGTCCAACACCGGCATCTCCACAATGTGGATAAATGTGAGGTTATCAACTTTGGTAACAAAAATAGGAAGACAGATTATTATTTGAATTGGTGTAAATTGAGAGAGGTGGATACTCAGTGAGATCTTGGTGTCCTCTTGCATCAATTGCTGAAAGTAAGCGTGCAGGTACAGCAGGCAGTAAAGAAGGCAAATGGTATGTTGGCCTTCATAGCGAGATGATTTGAGTATAGAGATAGGGATATTTTGGTGCAATTGCATAGCGCGTTGGTGAGGCCACACCTGGAGTACTGTGTGCAGTTTTGTATCTGAGGAACGATGGTCTTGCTATAGAGGGAGTACAGCGAAGGTTTACCAGGCTGATTCCTGGGATGACAGGACTGTCATAAGCGGAGAGATTGAATCAGTTGGGGTTATATTCATTGGAGTTTAGAAGAGTGAGAGGAGATCTCATAAAAACTTATGAAATTCTAACGGGATTAGACAGGATGGAATCAGAAAGAATGTTCCTGTTGGTGGGGAAGTCCAGAACTCGGGGTCATAGTTTGAGGATAAGGGGTAAACCTTATAGAACTGAGGTAAGGAGAAATTTCTTCACCCAGAGGGTGGTGAATGTGTGGAATTCACTCCCACAGAAAGTAGTTGAGGTCAAAATATTGAGAGATTTCAAGGAGGATTTAGATATAGCTTTTGGGGCGATAGGGATCAAGGGATATGGGAGAGGTGGGGGAGGCAGGATCAGGGTATTGAATTCGATGATCAGCCATGATAATGAATGGTGGAGCAGGCTCGAAGGGCCGAATGGCTTACTCCTTTTCTATGTATGTTTGAAGAGGACAAAGACTTTTTAATCTGATCAGTTGTGTGCTATAGGCGTGATGAGGAGCATGCTGGTTACACTTTGAATTTGGAGTGCATTTTCACAAGCTCATAAGATATAGGAGTAGAATTAGGCCATTCAACCCATCAAGTCTGCTCTGTCATTCGATCATGGCTGATATGCTCCTCATCCCCATTTTCCTGCCTGCTCCCCCATAACCCTTCAACCCGTTGCCAATTAATCTGTCTAACTCCTCAAACTTACTCTGTCCCAGCATCCACTTGGGTAGGGAATTCCACAGATTCACAATCCTTTGGGAGAAGTAGTTTCTCCTCAACTCTGTTTTAAATTTGCTACCTCTTATCCTAAGACTATGACCCCTCATTATCTGAAATTTTGGTCATGCAATGTTAGGTGTCGCAACCAATGGAAAACTGCCAAACTTAGCGCAACCTACATAATACTATGTGTTTGCCCTTTTAAGATGACATCAACCAGAATTCATTAGTTTCAGGTGCTGTGTGTTTGAGGGTCCAATTTGAGCACAAAGATCTGTTGCATTTTGGACAGGTGTATTGTTGATGCAGAAGGGATGCTTGTGGTTCTAAAAGTTCCTGTTTGACCAGTGCAACTCTGTTCCTAGGTGAACACATGAATTAGGAGCAGGAGTAGGCCATTTGGCTCCTTGAGCCTGCTCTGGCATTCGATAAGGTCATGGCTCATCTGATTGTAATCTCAACTCCAGACTATGTTGGATTGTAAATGTCAAAGGATGCAAATAATTGCAAATGAATGTCAATGTAAGCAAATAATTGGAAAATAACCTAACAACTAGTTTAGGATTTCAGAGGAAGCCCTGTCACATCAGAGTCAGGTGGCCATGTTCAAGCTTCACTCCTGGAGCTTTCTAGGCTGACGTTTCAGAGCAGTCTTTCAGATGTGACATTAAAACAAGGCCCAGGCTGCCTCTGAATTTAAAAGATCCTACGGCACTCTTTGAAATAGAGTTAGGTGTCCTGGCCAATATTTATCCTTCAATCAGTATCACCAAAACACATTATCTGATGATTTATCTCATTGCTGAGATAGACAGACTTCTAATCAGTAAGGGAATCGAGGGCTATGGACTAAGGCTGGAAAGTGGAGTTGAGGATCATCATATCAGATCAGTCATGATCTCATTGAATGGCAGAGCAGATGTGATGGGCCAAATGATCTACCGCTGCTACTACATCTTATGGTCTTATGCTGTTTGTGACATCTTGCTGTGCACAGGTTAAGTGCCATGTCTGACTGCATTGCAACACTGGCTACATATCAAAAATAACTTAATTATGAAATGTTTGGGATGTCTTGAGATTGTGATAGACCCATAAGTTATTTCACTTCAATGAATCTGGACCCTGTTAACCTCCACCATCGCTGGGATAGGAGAATGGCTAACAAATTATTCAAGATAACAACACTCAATGCTGAAAATACTCCAGTCTGGCAGCATCTGTAGAGAAAAACTGACTTAAAATCCCATCAAGGGCCATTTGGAAATTAGATTTATCTAATTGAAATGATATGTTTTATTTAAAATTGTTTTCTTGAATAGAGTCACTATAGTAATGTTGTAACTCCGGGGAAAAGCTTTATTGCTGGTATGTGCTTGTGTGAACTGGGAAAAAAAACTACCTCTTCCCTACCACATCTCCTTGGGGTAGCACTATGGCACAGTGGTTAGCACTGCTGCTTCACAGCACCACGGACCTGGGTTCGATTCTGGCCTTGCATGATTGTGTGGAGTTTGCATGTTCTTTGTGTCTATGGGTTTCCTCTGGGTGCTCTGGTTTCCTCCCACAGTCCAAAGATACAGTCAAATGTTCTTCCTTTGTTTAAGAAGGGTAGTAAAAATAGTAATTACAGGCCGGTGAGCCTTACAGCAGTGGTAGGGAAATTATTGTAGAGGATTCTTCGAGACAGGATTTATTCCCACTTGGAAATAAGTGGACGTATTAGTGAGAGGCAACATGGTTTTGAGAAGGGGAGGTCGTGTCTCACGAACTTGATCGAGTTTTTCGAGGAAGTGACAAAGATGATTGATGAGGATAGGGCAGTGGATGTTGTCCACATGGACTTCAGTAAGGCCTTTGACAAGGTCCCTCATGGCAGACTGGTGCAGAAGGTGAAGTCGCATGGGATCAGAGGTGAGCTGGCAAGGTGAATACAAAACTGGCACGGTCAAAGAAGTCAGAGGGTAGCAGTGGAAGGGTGCGTTTCTGAATGGAGGACTGAGACAAGTGGCGTTCCTCAGGGATCAGTGCTGGGACCTTTGCTGTTTGTAATATATATAAATGATTTGGAGGAAAATGTAACTGGATTGATTAGTAAGTTTGCGGACAACACAAAGGTTGATGGATTTGTGGATAGCAATGAGGCCCATCAGAGGATACAGCAGGATATAGATCAGTTGGAGACTTGGGCGGAGAGATGGCAGATGGAGTTTAATCCAGACAAATAGGAAGGACAAACCAAGGTAGAACATACAAGGTAAATGGTAGGACACTGAAGAGTGCAGTAGAACAGAGGGATCTGGGAATACAGATACATAATTCCCTAAAAGTGGCGTCACGGGTAGATAGGGTCGTAAAGAGTGCTTTTGGTACATTGGCCTTTATAAATCAAAGTATTGAGAATAAGAGTTGGAATGTTATGGTGAGGTTGTATAAGACATTGGTGAGGCTGAATTTAGAGTATTGTGTGCAGTTTTGGTCACCTAATTACAGGAAGGATATTAATACGGTTGAAAGAGTGCAGCGAAGGTTTACAAGGATGTTGCCGGGACTTGAGAAACGGAGTTACAGAGAAAGGTTGAATAAGTTAGGACTTTATTCCCTGGAGCGGAGAAGAATGAGGGGAGATTTGATAGAGGTGTATAAAATTATGATGGGTATAGTTAGAGTGAATGCAAGCAGGCTTTTTCCACTGAGGCTAGAGGAGAAAAAAACTAGAGGACATGGGTTAAGGGTGAAGGGGGAAAAGTTTAAAGGGAATATTAGCGGGGGGCGGGGGGGGGGGGGCTTCTTCACACAGAGAGTGGTGGGAGTGTGGAATGAGCTGCCAGATGAAGTGGTGAATGCGGGGTCACTTTTAACATTTAAGAAAAACTTGGACAGGTACATGGATGAGAGGGGTATGAAGGGATATGGTCCAGGTGCAGGTCAGTGGGACTAGGCAGAAAAATGGTTCAGCACAGCCAAGAAGGGCCAAAAGGCCTGTTTCTGTGCTGTAATGTTCTATGGTTCTATGGTAATGCATTTTGGAAGGTCTAATACAGATAGGAGATATACAGTAAATGGCAGAACCTTTTAGAGTATTGATAGGCAGAGGGATCTGGGTGTACAGGTACACGGTCACTGAAAGTGGCAAAGTAGGTAGAGAAGGTAATCAAGAAGGCATACGGCATGCTTGCCTTCATCGACCGGGGTATTGAGTTCAAAAATGGGCAAGTCATATTGCAGCTTTATAGAACCTTAGTTAAGCCGCACTTGGAATATAGTGTTCAATTCTGGTCGCCACATTACCAGAATGATGTTGAGGCTTTGGGGAGGGTACAGAAAAGATTTACCAGGATGTTGCCTGGTATGGAGGGCATTAGCTTTGAAGAGAGGTTGGAGAAACTTGGTTTGGTCTCACTGGAACGACGGAGGTTGAGGGGAGACCTGATAGAAGTCTACAAGATTATGAGAGGCATGGACAGAGTGGATAGTCAGAAGCTTTTTCCCAGGGTGGAAGAGTCGATTACTAGGGGGTACATGTTTAAAGTGCGAGGGGCAAGGTTTAAAGCAGATGTACGAGGCAGATTTTTTATGCAGAGTAGTGGGTGCCTGGAACTCGTTGCCAGGGGAGGTAGTGGAAGCAAATACGGTAGTGACTTTTAAGGGGCGTCTTGACAAGTACATGAATGGGATGGGAATAGGGTAGGGGGTTTTAGTTAAGTCGGGCAGCATGGTCGGTGCAGGCTTGGAGGGCCAAAGGGCCTGTTCCTGTGCTGTAATTTTCTTCTTTGATATGCAGCTTAGGTGGATTGGCCATGCTGAATTGTCCCTTAGTGTCCAAAGATGCATAGGTTAGGAGGATTAATGGGGTAAATGCATAGGGTTATGGGGATAGGGTGGATGGTGGGCCTGGGTAAGATGCTCTGTTAGAGAGTCGGTGTAGTCTCGATGAGCTGAATGGCTTCTTTCTGCAATGTAGGGATTCTATCACCCTGCACCCAGCTTCCCCAAGCCCTGGAAGTTCCTGCATGCTATTGGCAATGTGATAGAGTAGCATTACATCACATTGCCAAATAAACTACAATCAAAAATAGAGTGATAAAGAACTTAAAATCATAGAAATAATAGAAACATAGAAACCCTACAGTACAGAAAGAGGCCATTTGGCCCATCGAGTCTGCACCGACCACAATCCCACCCAGGCCCTACCCCCATATCCCTACATATTTTACCCACTAATCCCTCTAACCTACACATCTCAGGACACTAAGGGGCAATTTAATCATGGCCAATCAACCTAACCCACACATCTTTGGAATGTGGGAGGAAACCGGAGCACCCGGAGGAAACCCACGCAGACACAAGGAGAATGTGCAAACTCCGCACAGACAGTGACCCAAGCCGGGAATCGAACCCAGGTCCCTGGAGCTATGAAGCAGCAGTGCTAGCCACTGTGCTACCATGCTGCCCTACTTGCCATACTATTTTAAATAAACACTTGATATGGTAAAGTGTTGCTCTGTATTGCTTAATTTAAGTGAAAAGTTAATCTAATTATTTAAGTCTGGGATGGGATTGTACATTTAAAGGTGTTTGGTTGAAATTGTGCAGAGTTACTGCTTGGTCTTAACATGAAGCATTAAAGCGCATCAAGGTAGATAAATCCCCAGGACCTGATGAAGTGTATCCCAGGGCATTGTAGGAGGTGAGGGGGGAAGTTGCGGGTCCCCTAGCAGAGATATTTGAATCATCAATAGTCGCAGGTGAAGTGTCCGAATATTGGAGGGTGGCAAATGTTGAGCCTTTGTTTAAGAAGGGCTGCAGGGAAAAGTCTGGCCGATGAGTCTGGCATCTGTAGTGGGTAAGTTGCGAGAAGGTAAAAACTGGATAAAAGCAAATTACTGCGGATGCTGGAACATGAAACCAAAAGAGAAAATGCTGGAAATTCTCAACATGTCTGGCAGCATCTGTAAGTACAGAAAAGAGCTGATGTTTTGAGTCCAGATGGTCCTTTGTCAAAGCTGGGTCATGTGGACTCGAAACATCAGCTCTTTTCTCTCCTTACAGATGCTGCCAGATCTGCTGAAATTTTCCAGCATTTTCTCTCTAAATTGTTAGAAAGTATTCTGAGAGACAGGATCTACAAGCATTTAGAGAGGCAAGGACTGATTAGGGACAGTCAGCATGGCTTTGTGAGTGGAAAATCATGTCTCACAAATTTGATTGAGGTTTTTGAAGGGGTAACCAAGAAGGTAGATGAGGGCAGTGCAGTTGATGTTGTCTACATGGACTTTAGCAAGGCCTTTGATGAGGTACAGCGTGGTAGGTTGTTGCATAAGGTTAAATCTCATGGGATCCAGTGTGAGGTCGCTGAATGGACACAAAATTGGCTTGATGATAGAAGACAGAGGGTGGTTGTAGAGGGCCGTTTTTCAAACTGGAGGCCTGTGACCAGCAGTGTGCCTCAGGGATCAGTGCTGGGTCCACTGTTATTTGTCATTTATATTAATGATTTGGATGAGAATTTAGCAGGCGTGGTTAGTAAGTTTGCAGATGACACCAAGATTGGTGGCACAGTGGATAGTGAAGAAAGTTATCTAGGATTGCAACAGGATCTTGATCAATTGGGCCAATGGGCTGATGAATGACAGGTGGAGGTTAATTTAGATAAATGCAAGGTGATGCATTTTGGTAGATCAAACCAGGACTTAGTTAATGGTAGGGCGTTGGGGAGAGTTATAGAACAAAGAGACCTAGGAGTACAGGTTCATAGCTCCTTCAAAGTGGAGTCACAGATGGCCAGGGGGGTGAAGAAGGCATTCAGCATGCTTGGTTTCATTGGTCAGAACATTGAATGCAGGAGTTGGGACGTCTTGTTGAAATTGTTCAAGACGTTGGTACGGCCACATTTGGAATACTGTGTACAGTCCTATTATAGAAATGAGATTATTAAACTAGAAAGAGCGCAGAAAAGATTTACTGGGACTTAATGGTTTGAATTATAAAGAGAGCCTGACTAGACTGGGACTTCTTTCCCTGGAATGTAGAAGGCTTAGGGGTGATATTATAGAGGTCTATAAAATAATGAGGGGCATGGATAAGGTAGATAATATTTTCCCAAAGGTAGGGGAGTCTAAAACTAGAGGTATAGGTTTAAGGTGAGAGGGGAGGAGGGATAATTTTTTTCACACACAGGGTGGTGAGTGTCTGGAACGAGCTGCTAGAGGCGGGTACAATTTTGTCTTTTAAAAAGCATTTAGACAGTTACATGGATAAAATTGGTATAGAGGGATATGGACCAAATGCAGATAATTGGCGCTAGCTTAATGGTAAAAACTGGGCGGCATGGACAAGTTGGGCCGAAGGGCCTGTTTCCATGCTGGAAACCTCTCTGACTCTATACAATTTTTATTTTTTAGCTGTGACTGGGATTTAAGCCGTTTATTGAAATGTCAGTTGTAGAACTGCAAAAGTCGCTGCTTGATTGTTATCTTGATGTGGAGATGCCGGCGTTGGACTGGGGTAAACACAGTAAGAAGTTTAACAACACCAGGTTAAAGTCCAACAGGTTTATTTGGTAGCAAAAGCCACACAAGCTTTCGAGGCTCTGAGCCCCTTCTTCAGGTGAGTGGGAATTCTGTTCACAAACAGAACTTATAAGACACAGACTCAATTTACATGAATAATGGTTGGAATGCGAATACTTACAACTAATCCAGTCTTTAAGAAACAAAACAATGGGAGTGGAGAGAGCATCAAGACAGGCTAAAAAGATGTGTATTGTCTCCAGACAAGACAGCCAGTGAAACTCTGCAGGTCCACGCAACTGTGGGAGTTACAAATAGTGTGACATAAATTCTGATTCTAGGATCGCATGATAAAGACTCAGGAGGAAAAAAGCAGAAATATTTATGTGAAATAGTGTGACATAAACCCAATATCCCGGTTGAGGCCGTCCTTGTGTGTGCGGAACCTGGCTATCAGTTTCTGCTCCGCGACTCTGCGCTGTCGTGTGTCGCGAAGGCCGCCTTGGAGAACGCTTACCCGAATATCAGAGGCCGAATGCCCGCACGGGCATTCGGCCTCTGATATTCGGGTAAGCGTTCTCCAAGGCGGCCTTCGCGACACACGACAGCGCAGAGTCGCGGAGCAGAAACTGATAGCCAGGTTCCGCACACACAAGGACGGCCTCAACCGGGATATTGGGTTTATGTCACACTATTTCACATAAATATTTCTGCTTTTTTCCTCCTGAGTCTTTATCATGCGATCCTAGAATCAGAATTTATGTCACACTATTTGTAACTCCCACAGTTGCGTGGACCTGCAGAGTTTCACTGGCTGTCTTGTCTGGAGACAATACACATCTTTTTAGCCTGTCTTGATGCTCTCTCCACTCCCATTGTTTTGTTTCTTAAAGACTGGATTAGTTGTAAGTATTCGCATTCCAACCATTATTCATGTAAATTGAGTCTGTGTCTTATAAGTTCTGTTTGTGAACAGAATTCCCACTCACCTGAAGAAGGGGCTCAGAGCCTCGAAAGCTTGTGTGGCTTTTGCTACCAAATAAACCTGTTGGACTTTAACCTGGTGTTGTTAAACTTCTTACTGTGATTGTTATCTATCAGATTTAAAATCATCAGTTGTTGGTCATCTGTCTGACTTAAGAAATAGACAATATATCTGACCCTACATTCCCAAAGCCAACTCAACTAACAGCAATGACTACTGTTGGAGTGTGTGCTCCAGAGTATTTCAACTTGTAATAGATGCCTTGTGTTTTGGAACTTCCTGTACATGGTTCTAATTGGTGTCTCATCCCCAGGAGATTCAGCAGCAGAGGGCAGCACAGAAACTTGCTTTTGCCTTCAATCAAATGAAACCAAAGACCATTCCATATTCTCCAAGGTGAGGAGAAATAATTGGATCACTATCTATAAAATATATTTAAAACTCTTGCACATACTTCCTGCCAACTTTTCCCATGATAAGTTCTATTAATTATAAACTATAACTTTCTATTATAAATAAATCTAAAGGCAATGTAAAATTTGTCGAGCTGTAATTCTGCCCTCCCCAGAGTCTGGGACTAGAACAAAGAGAAAGTAAAGCACAGGAACAGATTGTTAAAGGCCCTTCGGCCCTCCAAGCCTGTGCCGATCATGATGCCCTAACTAAACTAAAAAAAAACCTTCTGCCCTTACTTGGTCCATATCCTTCTATTCCCTCCCTATTCACGTACCCATCCAGATGTGTCTCAAATGTTGCTAATGTGCCTGCTTCCACCACCACCTCCGGTAGCGTGTTCCAGGCACCCACCACTCTGCGTGAAAAACTTCCCCCGCACATCTCCCTTAAACTCTCCCCCTCTCGCCTTGAACCTGTGCCCCCTTGTAATTGACACTTCCACCCTTGGAAAAAGCCTCTGACTGTCCACCCTCTCATAATTTTGTAGACCTCTATCAGGTCTCTCCTCAGCCTCCCTGGTGAATATTCTTTGTACTCTTTCTAAAGCTTCCATGACCTCCTGGTAGTGTGGTGACCAGAACTGCATGCAATACTCCAAATGCAGCCTAACCAAGGTTTTATATATCTGCAACGTGATTTCCAACTCTTTAACTCAATGCCTCGGCCGATGAAGGGAAGCATGCCATATACCTTTTTAATAATCTTGGCCACCTGTGTTGCCACTTTTAGGGAACTGTGGACCTGCACGCCCAGATCCCTCTGTATGTTAATGTTCCTAAGGGTTCTGCCATTTACAGTATAATTCACACCTAACTTTGATCCTCCAAAATACATCACCTCACATTTGTCCAGATTAAACTCCATCTGCCATTTCCGTGCCCAAGTCTCCAATCTATCTCTATCCTGTTGTATCCTCTGACAATCCTCAGCACTATCGGCAACTCCACCAATCTTTGTGTCATCCGCAAAATTTCTGTTGCATCCAAGAATTCCTTTATTTTTAGAGTAACAATTTGAAGTTGTCAGGTTGCTATGTCAGTGTACTGAATGTCTGTTTAACTTCAGGTTTCTGGAGGTGTTCCTTCTATACTGTCATTCAGCAAGCCAATGGTTTGCAATTGAGGAGTGTATGACTGGAGAGTTCCGGAAATTCAATCATAACAGTGGAGATGAGATCCGTCCAAACAATGTACTGGAGGAGACCATGCTTGCCTTTAGTCACTGGACCTACGAATATACCAGAGGTGAACTGTTGGTTCTGGACCTGCAGGGTGAGTGCATGTAGAATCATAGAATCCCTGCAGTACAAAAGGAGGCCATTCGGCCCATCAGATTTGTACCGATCACAATCCCACCCAGGCTCTATTCCCGTAACCCCACACATTTACCCTGCTAATCCCCCCTGACACTAGGGCCAATTCAGCGTGGCCAATCAACCTAACCTGCACATCTTTGGACTGTGCAAGGAAACCGGAGGAAACCCACGCAGACACGGGGAGAAAGTGCAAACACCACACGGACAGTGACCCAAGGCCGGAATTGAACCCGGGTCCTTGGAGCTGAGAGGCAGCAGTGCTAACCATTGTGCCACCATGCAGCCCTCTGTGTTAAATAGAGACAGTCTTGTATCAATTCATTATGAAATATGTGTACTTTTAATATCTATTCTTAAACAAATGCTGTACATTCTAAATTTGTTCCTCATGGTTTAACTTTTGAATTTGGGAATTGCACTTGGTACATTGCAACTGGGAACAGCCAAACTTTAAATACTTCACCGAGAAGGATGATAAAATGTAGATCGATAGAAAGAAAACTCCTTGGATGCTGTCCAGAAGTTTAGATATCTAGAACAAGCAATGTTTGCACTGAGGAGTCTTTCCCTCCTCGCTCCCTCGTGATTGATACAAAACCTGATGTCCTAAATCCAGAAAAGGCACTTCATAGAATCCCTACAGTGTGGAAGGAGGCCATTCGGCCCATCGAGTCTACAACAGTCCCACCTAGGCCCTATCCCTGTAACCCCACACATTTACCCCGCTAATCCCTCTAACCTATGCATCGGCACTTGTATTTACGCAAAGATTTTACATATTTAAGCGTGCAAATGCGCTAATAGTAATCTCAAACTGCAGCAGCCTGTGGAATCTGATTGCAAAAGTCTAGATACTTTAATTTCTTTCATTATTCAAAGATATATAATTTTATACATTTCCTTTTGTAGGTGTTGGGGAGAACTTGACTGATCCTTCAGTAATAAAGTCTGAGGAGAAACGGTCAGTATCAGTTTACATGTGATTTTCCTCCAATTACTAGTTGAATAGAGTGCAATACCAAAGGCTATTGACTGTGTTAGTGGTCATGGACAGAATGTATTTGTTCTCTTATTGCCCGTGATCAGTATGTTTTATGTGGAAAGACCTGTGTCTTTTACCTTTGAGTGTGTATTCCGATTAAATACCCTTTCCCTGTAATATTAAACTAACAGGTCTGTAGTTCCCTCTCTCCCTCCTTTTTAAAATCGTGGTTGTGTTTGCAATCTGTACTTCCCAATCTGCAGGGACCATTTCAGAATCTATAGAATTTTGAAAGATGATCAATGCACCTTCAGTCTCTGCAACCACTTCTTTCAACAATCTGGGACATAGATCATAGATCCAGGCGATTTATCTACTTTAAATTGCATTTAGTATCTAGTTGCATCTAGTTTTTTTTAACTTACATTAGCCTCTTGATGCTCCATTATTTCTGGGAGAATTTTAGTATTTTCCTCTGAAGAAAGACAAAGTATTTGTTTAGTTTCTATGTCATTTCCTTATTCTTCACATTCTCCTAGTTCCGTTTGTAATGGACCCCCGTTTGTTTTTGCTAATCTTTTCCTTTTTACATACCCAATAGAAGCTTTTACAGTCTGTTTTTCTGTTCTTACTGGTTTACTCTCGTTCTGTTTTCCCTTTCTTAATCTTTTTCTTTGTCCTTCTTTACAGAATTTTATAATGCTCCCAATTTTCAGTCTTAGCATTTTTTAACAACTTTATGCACCTCTTTGATCTAATGCAGTCCTTGATATTTTTCGTTAGCTGCAGTTGGCACTTTTTTTTCTCGACTTTTTGTTTATTAAAGGAATGTATTTTGTTTTAAACTATGTTAGTTGGTTCTTTAAATGTTAGCCATTGCTTGTCTACAGTCGTACTTTTAAGCATACTCAATCTACCATAGCCAATTTGCCACTGAAATCTTCATAGTTTCCTTTGTTTCGATTTAAGACCCTAATTTCTGATTCAACTACAACACTTTCAAACTTAATATAAAATTCTTCATATTATGGTTACTCTTTTCTAAAGGCTCTTTTACAACATTACTGATTGTCCCTTTTTCATTGCATGATATTAGATCTGAAATAGCCCATTCCATAGTTGTTTCCTCAATGCACTGCTCTAGAAAACCATCTTGCATGCATCAGTCTGGAATGTTCTTATTATTTTCGTTTCAGCCAGGGGAGTGTTTCAATGCACAGAATAAGTCAGGTGACATGAGAGGCCACCTCTTCCAGACTTTGTGTCCAGTTTAAAATAACTTGGTATTGGCAGTAGACTTTCCTAATGATCCTTCACAACAAGTAGACGAGTTGGAATGCAAATTGGCACAACAGGCCTCAGTAAAGCATTGGTTAGAACTAGCTGGAATACTTTGTTAATTCTGAGCACCACGCTTGTGAAAGGATGTCAAACCTTTAAGAAGGTGCAAAAGAGATTTACCAGCATGGTACCAAGGATGACACAATTTGTTATCTGGAGAAGCTGGGGTTGTTGTCAGAGCAGAGGTAATTAGGAACATTGTTGCTGGAGTTGTTTTAAAACCATCAAAGGTTTTGATAGAGTAACGAAGGAAAGGCTGTTTCTGATGATCCGTAATCAGGGTGCAGATTCAGGGTAACTGGTAAAAGAGCCAAAGATGACATGAAACATTTTTTTACACAGCGAATTAGCATGATCTGGAATACATTCTGAAAGGCTGGTGAAAACAGACAATCAAGAGGGGAAAAATATCACGAGGCCAAGGAAAAAATCAGGATAACGGGATAAATTGAATAGCTCTTTCAAAGAGCCAGAATGGGCTGAATCTCTGCCTTCTGTGCTGACAGAAGTTAGAATGTCAGTTGAACATGTTTATGTAGCTGGCCTCTTTGCCATTAGGTTGTTAAATTTTAGTGATCTTGCGGCTTGGTGCAGTGAGTGCTGGTCCTGTATTTCCTGGGCTGCTCATTGGAATGTTGAGTAAGCAGCTGCCAGCACCAATACGTCATTGGCTTCTATTCCTTATTCTGAAAATTACACCATTAATTAAATTATGGTTTGCAATATTATCACTGCCCAAGAATACAAGTGCTCAAATCACATGATGCATTCCAGAGATTCGGTGCTCTTTGATTTGAAGCCGTATTAAAGCTGCTCAGTGCATTTCTAAATAGCCAACTTCAAAGTGTCAGACCTGCAGGTACTGTGTTTTTAACTGTTTTAATTAATTTGCAATACCTTAAGTTGGAAGTGGAATATTTAGCTCATTAAATTATATAGCAGTCCACTCTATCTGTATTTAAATGCATTGGAGTATTATTTAAATTGCCGATGGACATCCCACTAACCGCATTTGTAAGAGTTCTTCTCTGTCTTGCTGTCCATCACATGCTGTTCACACTTGTGCACTTTTTTAATGCTTCCGAAATAACTCCAGTAACCCTGAGATAATGTCCAGTATGTTGCCTTATGGAATGGTATATCAACTTTAGGTCTTGACTCCAATTGGATTTATGACTACTTGTACAGATTGAACAGTTTAGGCCTATACTCTCTGGAATTTAGAAAAATGAGGGGAGATGAAATTGAGGTACACAAGATGATAAAAGGTATGGATAAAGTTGACGTGGAGCGGATGTTTCCGCTGGTAAGGCATTCTAGGTCAAGAGGTCATAGTTTTAGGATAAGGGGTAGCAAATTTAAAACAGAGTTGAGGAGAAAGGGGTGCGAATCTGTGGAATTCGCTCCCCCAAAGTGTGGTGGATGCTGGGAAGTGAGTAAATTTAAGGAGGAGTTACACCGGTTTTTAATTGGTAATGGGTTGAAAGGTCATGGGGAGAAGGCAGGAAAATGGGGATGAGGAGCATATCAGCCATGATCAAATGGCGGAGCAGACCCGGTGGGCCGAATGGCCTAATTCTGCTCCTATATCATGAATTTATGAAGATTGGGATTATTTATAATGATTAGCCAATGTCAGTCACTAAATTAAGTGGTTCATCAGTGCGTAACATTAATACTGCTTCTCCAAATGTCAGGATTAATCTGAAAGCAGTGAAGTTGTGAGGAAGTTTTCTGTATGCCTATTGCTTAATGTACAATTTCAACCTTTTAAGTCTACCATCAAGTCTACAAAACAAATAGGCCATTTAGCCCAAATGGTCTGTGCTGATAAAGTTTCGCACAAGCCTCCTTCCATCCCTTTTCATCTAGCCCTGTTAACATCTCTGGGCCTGGATAAGATGCTCTCTGAGAGTAAGTGCACATTCAATGGACCAAATGGCCTACTTCTGCACTGTAGGCATTCCATGGTCCTAATTTATAAACGCTTATAACAACAATACAGAGATGGAGGGTTCAGTCCAACCATCTGGAGTTCTGTGTGCACAGCCTTAACCTCGTGCCCATCTTGTCCCAGAAACCCTTTATTCCTCCCCTTTCCTACAAAGTCCTATCTAAATAAAGTTGACATAGTCTCTGCTTCCTCCACTTAACACCTCGTGCTGAATTCCAGTCTCAACTATGCATTTTTTAAACAAGACTTTCTGTTACACTCTCCCAAATATCTTTTTTTCTTTTTTTTCCTAAACTGCAGCACAAACAGGCCCTTCGGCCCACAAGTTGTGCCAAACACATCCCTACCTTCTAGACCTACCTATAACCCTCCATCCTATTAAGTCCCATGTACTCATCCAGGAGTCTCTTAAAAGACCCTATTGAGTTCGCCTCCACCACCACTGATGGCAGCCGATTCCGCTCGCCCACCACCCTCTGTGTGAAAAACTTACCTCTAACATCTCCCCTGTACCTACCCCCCAGAACCTTAAACCTGTGTCCTCTCGTAGCAGACATTTCCACCCTGGGAAAAAGCCTCTGAGAGTCCACCCGATCTATGCCTCTCAACATCTTACACATCTCTATTAGGTCTCCTTTCATCCTTCGTCTCTCCAAGGAGAAAAGATCGAGCTCCTTCAGCCTATCCTCATAAGGCATGCCACTCAATCCAGGCAACATCCTTGTAAATCTCCTCTGCACCCTTTCAATCTTTTCCACATCCTTCCTATAGTGAGGCGATCAGAACTGAGCACAGTGAATTTTGCATTTAATTTTATATCTCGACCACTCAACCACTGTCTACATGGATGGGAGCTCAGCAGCACTGTTGCCATTGAGTCAGCGAGATTGTGCATTCAGCCCTGCCCCCAGGACTTGGGCAAGTCAGCCAGGATAATAGTTCGGTGCAATACTGAGACTGTTGTACAGTGAGATGCAGCTTTTAAAATGGGGTTAATCCAAGGTTGTGTGTGCTCTCTCAGGTGGATGTAAACGATTCTGTGTATCTTTCTGAAAAAGGGAGAGTTCTCTGTCCTGGCCAACAGTTATCTTTAAACAAACATCACTGAAACAGATTGTATAATCACGGTGGCACTGTGGTTAGCACTGCTGCCTCACAGCACCAGGGACCCGGCTTCCATTCCTGACTTGGGTCACTGTCTGTGCGGAATCTGCACGTTTTCCCCATGTCTGTGTGGGTTTCCTCTGGGTGTTCTGGTTTCCTCCCACAGTCCGAAAGACATGCTGGTTAGGTGCATTGACCATGCCAAATTTTCCCTCAGTGTACCTGAACAGGCGCCAGAGTGTGGTGACTAGGGGATTTTCACAGTAACTTTGTTGCAGTGTTAATGTAAGCCTAGTTGTGACACTAATAAATAAACTTTATAATCATTTTCCTCTTACTGATAGTGAAACCTGCTATGCTAAACCTGGTCTGTCATGTTTTTGTTCATTTTCACAAAGACTGTGTTCCAAAAGTATTTAATTGGCTTTGTGCACAGAGTTGCTCTAAGATTGTGAAAGGTGTTACAGAGTGTAAGTTCCTTATTACTCTCTCCTGTAGTAGTGATCTATCCAAGGGCGGGTCCCTGCTCTTTTCTCCACTCCTCCTCGACCTGTGTTTTTCTCTTATGTTGCTCGTAAGAGCCTGTTTTGAATTTTGATGAGGAGTAGGACCGCGGAAAAGAATACATGAGATGTTTTCCTGAAACGACAACAGAAAATGCTGGAAAAACTCAGTGTCTGGCAGCATCTTTAGGGAGAAAAAATAGAGATAATGTTTCGAGTCTGTCTGACTCTTCAGGTGGTTTCCTGTTGCCTTCCTGCTGTTAGCTTCAAGGGCCCTGTTCCCAAAGGATCCTCCGCCTATCAACAGCTGCCGTCACTCAAGGTTCAAGCCATTCCGCCATCAGTGCTGAAATGTTGCTGGTTCCACTGATGAGCTTTGCTAATAATCCTAACCATGGGACCTTTAACTGGACTGGGGAATTCACAACCACCCCTTGAGGTCTCAAATACTATCCTGCTAACCTGACACTCCCATCTCTCAAACTTTTTACTGCCAATCAAATGTCCCCATGATCATCTTGCTCTCATGAAAACAACCCCAGTTTTTCAAGCGTTTCTTCATATTTTCATTTCCTCAATGCCAAGCAGCATTCTCAGGAACCTGTACCACATCCTATTGCCTCAATGTTCCTCTTACTGTATACAGTTTTGTTTTCTGTACAATATGTTCTTAACATTTCAGATATGACCGTACTAAGGCTTTATATAGTTCATCATTGTATCTTGGCACATTTGGTCGATACCTGTTACCATTAATCTCAATATGATATTAGCTGATTTACTTGAGGTGCTGATTTATGTCTGCAGCAAAAGACAATTGTAAGGGGAGCCCTGGATAGAGGGGATGTGGAGAGAATGTTTCCACTAGTAGGAAAAATTAGAACCCAAGGGCACAACCTCAGGCTAAAGGGACGATCCTTCAAAACAGAGGTGAGGAATTTCTTCAGGCAGAGTGGTAAATCTGTGGAACTCTTTGCCGCAGAAGGCTGTGGAGGCCAGGTCATTGAGTGTCTTGAAGACAGAGATAGATAGGTTCTTGATTGATAAAGGGATCAGGGGTTATGGGGAAAAGGCAGGAGAATGGGGATGAGAAAAAAAATCAGCCATAATTGAATGGTGGAGCAGACTCGATGGGCCGAGTGGCCTAATTCTGCTCCTATGTCTTATGGTCTTTTCTGTTTGTTCATTACTGAATAATCTAACAATATTTTGCCACTTGGAAAAACGATATTATGAATTTATTTGATTCTGCAAACAGACTTGAAGCTTCTAGCTGTGTTGTGTGATAGTCACTAAATGTGTGCCTGGATTTTTCATAGTGTTTCTTTTTCAGGTCACATGATATGGTTTTTGGACCCGCTAATTTGGGCGAAGATGCAGTTAAGAATTTTCGAACAAAACATCGTTGTAATTCCTGCTGTGGGAGACTCAAACTTCCTGGTAAGATTTTTTGTGGGCCTTTCTCAATCACTCAGTAACCTAGTTCTGGGCAATAATTTCCCGAGTGTTGGTTACCCAACACCTCACCCAAGTATCAATTCCCTGAGTGAACCAGATAATGACTAGTTGATATGGGTCCTAGTTATGCCTGTCTCTTTATGGGGTATAGAATCATAGAAACCCTACAGTGCAAAAAGAGGCCATTTGGCCCATCGAGTCTGCACCGACCACAATCCCACCCAGGCCCTACTCCCTTATCCCTACATATTTACCCGCTTATCCCTCTAACCTACGCATCTCAGGACACTAAGGGGCAATTTTTTAGTGTGGCCAATCAATCTAACCCGCACATCTTTGGACTGTGGGAGGAAACCGGAGCACCTTGAGGAAACCCACGCAGACACGAGGAGAATGTGCAAACTCCACACAGACAGTGACCCAAGCCGGTGTGGAACATTCCTTGTTCCAATCCTACTCCGACCCCCTCCCACAACTCTTTTATCAGTAAAATTGTTTTGGAGCCGCTTCTCGTCTAGGCCTGGAAGAATTTATCAAATATGCTTCCAATTTCTACCCCTCTATCAGCTTCACATGGTCCATCTCCAACACTTCCCTGTCCTTCCTTGACCTCTCTGTCTCTATTTCTGGTGATAGACCGTTCACTAGTATCCATTACAAGCCCATCAACTCCCACAGCTCCTTGACTACAGCTCTCCACACCCACATCCTGTAAGGACTCCTTCCCACTCTCTCAGTTCCTTCGCCTCTGCCGCATCTGTTATGATGATGCCACTTTCCAAAATGGCATTGCTGACATGTCTTCCTCCTTCCTTACCCACCCACTGTGGTTGACAGGGCTCACAATCACCTGCACCACTGCTCTCACCCCTTCCCCTCCCTCCCAAAACCAGGACATCCTGATCCACTAACTCTATCACCCGAATACCTTGTCCCCTTCCCACAGCACTTTCTTATGCAAACTCAGAGGATGTAACACCTGTCCCTTTACCTCCTCTCTGCTTCAATTCCAAGGGCCTAAATTCTCTTCTCAGGTGAAGCAGTGCTTCACATGCACCTCCTTTAATCTGGTCTATTGCATTCGCTGTTCCCAATGCGGTCTACTCAACATTGAAGAGACTAAACGTGTAGACTGGGTGAACACCTTCAGTCCGTCCGCAAGCAGGACCCAGATCTTCCTGTCGCTTGCCACTTCAGCACACCATCCTGCTCTCCTGCCCACATGTCCACCCTTGACCTTTTACAATGTTCCAGTGAAGCCCAAAGCAAACTGGAGGAACAGCACCTCATCTTCCAATTGGGCACTTTACAGCCTTCTGAACTTAACACTGAGTTCACGACTACAGACCATGAGCTCTCTCCTCCACCCCATGTTTTATTGTTATCAATTTATTTTAATTTCTTCCATTGATTAATTTCCATCCTTTTTTAAATCCCGCTTTGTATATTTTTTCCCTTGCCACCATCTCCCGTCCCCAGCCCACTCCATTTGGGCCACCTGTGACCTGTTTCAGGTTGTCCTCTGACACTTGCCCTTTGTTCTGCTTTAGTGCATTCTGATCTCTTAATGTTCCACGATCAGTGCCCTAATTAGCCGCGATCACCACCATTTACATTCCCTTTGTCTTTTTGTTTGACATCTGTTAATCTCTCCCTAGCAGCCACCTATCGCTGGCCCTCAATCCAGCCCCTACTGCTGCATGCCCCCTCCCCCCACAACCCCCACCCCACAACAGTATAACTCCCATCCTATTTCCAGTTCTCTTTAGCTCCGACAAGTCACCCAGACTTAACGTTGGCTCTCTTCTCTCTCCACCGATGCTGTCAGACCTGCTGAGCATTTTCTGTGTTTGTTCCAGGTAATGACTGGGTTATTTGATCATGTGTAACATCCTTGAATATGTTTCCAGTGACAACTGAATATGTTTCCAGTGGGTATAGGAGCCATGATTATTGGGTTTCTTTCCTTAACCTGTGTCAGTTGTTGAGGCCTGTGTCTGGCATTTGACTAACACAGCAAAAAGAAATGAGGCCATTCCTCAATGCATTCTATACCCGTTTTGATCAAGGCGTCAGCCAGACCACGCCCTCCACCCCGGAAGCCTCGGACGAACCTGTATCTGGGGTCACCATTGCAGACGCCAAAGTGGTCTTCTCGAAGGTCAACCCACGGAAAGCAACTGGCCTAAATGGGGTGCCTGGACGAGCACTCAGATCCTGCGTGGACCAGCTGGCGAGGGTATTCGCAGACATCTTCAACCTCTCTTTACAACAAATCTGAGGTCCCTATTGGCTTTAAGAAGACGACCATCATCCCAGTACCTAAGAAAAGCCAAGCAGCGTGCCTTAATGGATATTGTCCGGTGGCTCTGACATCCATCATTATGAAGTGCTTCGAAAGGTTAGTCATGGCACAAATCAATTCCAGCCTCCCGGACTACCTGGATCCACTACAGTTTGCCTACCACCCTAACAGGTGCACAGCAGACACCATCTCCTTGGCCCTGCATTCAACTGGAACATCTGGATAACAAAGACACCTATGTCAGACTCCTATTTATTGACTACAGCTCCGCCTTCAACACCATTATTCCCACGAAACTTATCTCCAAACTCAGTGGCCTGGGGCTCAGCTCCTCCCTCTGCGACAGGATCCTGAACTTCCTAACTCTCAGATCACAATCAGTAAGGATAGGCAACAACACCTCCTTCACAATCATCCTCAACACCGGTGCCCCACAAGGCTGTGTTCTCAGCCCCCTACTATACTCTTTATACACCTATGACTGTGTGGCCAAATTCCCCTCCAACTCAATTCTCAGGTTTGCTGATGACACCACCGTAGTGGGTCGGATCTCAAACAATGACGAGACAGAGTACAGGAATGAGATAGAGAATCTGGTGAACTGGTGCGGCAACAATAATCTCTCCCTCAATGTCAACAAAACGAAAGAGATTGTCATTGACTTCAGGAAGCATAAAGGAGAACATGCTCCTGCCTGCATCAATGAGGACAAAGTAGAAAGGGTTGAGAGCTTCAAGTTTTTAGGTGTCCAGATCACCAACAACCTGTTCTGGTCCCCCATGTCGACACTATAGTTAAGAAAGCCCACCAGCGCCTCTACTCTCTCAGAAGACGAAGGAAATTTGGCATGTTAGCTACGACTCTCACTAACTTTTACAGATGCACCATAGAAAGTATTATTTTTGGTTGTATCACAGCTCGGTCTGGCTCCTGCTCTGCCCAAGACCGCAAGAAACTACAAAGGGTTGTGAACGAAGCCCAATCCGTCATTCAAACCACCCTCCCACCCATTGACACTGTCCACACTTTCCGCTGCCTTGGAAAGGCAGCCAGCATAATTAAGGACCCCACGCACCCCGGACATTCTCTCTTTCACCTTCTTCTGTCGGGAAAAAGATACAAAAGTCTGAGGACACATACCCACCGACTCAAGAACAGCTTCTTCCCTGTTGCCATCAGACTTTTGAATGGACCTACCTCGCATTAAGTTGATCTTTCTCAAAACCCTAGCTATGTCTATAACACTACATTCTGCACTCTCTCCTTTCCTTCTGAGTGGTATGCTTTGTCTGTACGGCGTGCAAGAAACAATACTTTTCACTATATAATACATGTGAAAATAATAAATTAAATCAAATCCCTTTGAACCTGTTCCACTGGCATTCAATGGGGTGACGGCTGATCTGCGACCTGTCTCTACACCATATCGCTTAAATTCTTTAGATAACTGAAGTTTTATCAATCTCAGATTAAAATTTGATCCAGCTACAACTGCCATATATGAAAGATGTTGCCGCTTCTCCACACTCTTTATGGAGAGCTGTTTCCAAATTCCACTCCTGAAAGATCTGGCTCTAATTTTTAAACTAAGCCCCTAGTCTTAGACTTCCCACCCAATAGAAATAGTTTCTTTCTACTCTTCTGTTCCCTTTAACATCTTTGATCAAATCACCCCTTAATCTGCTAACTTCCAAGAAATAGAATCCTAGTTTTATCATCTGTCCTCATAATTCAATCCTTGGAGTCCAGATATCATTCTTGTAAACCAATGCTGCGCTCGTTCCAAAGACGACGTGTTCAGAATTGCTCAGTGCTAGGGTTGGATGCGAAAGATTCCTAATCTGGCTGAATACATTGTAAAAGATTGTAGTAGAATTGAATTTATTGGGAAACAGGGTTGGACAATAAATTGTGGCCTTGCAGTGATCTCCACATTCTACAAATGAGTTAGAAAACAAGCTTTTAATTTAGCAATGTAGGACTTGAGTAGGAAGAGGCTGTTCCACCATCATGGCTGGTCTGGTCGTATATCAACTCCATTGTCCTGTCTGCTCCCAATAACTCTTGACTCCTTTGTCTATTAAAAATCTCTCTAATTCTGCCTTGGAAATGTTTAATGACCCAGTCTCCACTGCTCCCTGGGGAAGAGAATTCCACATATTAATGACCCTTTGAGAGAAAAAAATTATCCTAATCTCTGTTTTAAAGGGAGTGCCCCTATTTGTAAACTGTATCTTGGTTTTAGTTTGCCCACAAGGGAAACATCCTCCTGGTACTTATCGATCAAATCCCCTCAGGATCATCTGTGTTTCAATACAATAATCTCTCAGTGGGTATAGGCCCAACTTGTTCAACGTTTCATAAGAACATAAGAACCAGGAGCAGGAGTAGGCCATCTGGCCCCTTGAGTCTGCTCCGCCATTCAATAAGATCATGGCTGATCTTTTTGTGGACTCAGCGCCACTTATCCACCCACTCACCATAACCCTTAATTCCTTTACTGTTCAAAAATCTATCTATCTTTGCCTTAAAAACATTCAATGAGGTAGCCTCAACTGCTTTACTAGGTGGGGAATTCCACAGATTCACAACCCTTCGTGTGAAGAAGTTCCTCCTCAACTCAGTCCTAAATCTGTTCCCCCTTATTTTGAGGCCATGCCCCTTAGTTCTAGTTTCACTCCCGTGGAAAAAACTTCCCTGCTTCTATCTTATCTATTCCTTCATGATCTTATATGTTTCTATAAGATCTTCCCTCATTCTTCTGAATTCCAATGAGTATAGTCCCAGTCTACTCAGTGTCTCCTTATAAGCCAACCTTCTCAACTCCAGAATCAACCTAGTGAATCTCCTCTGCACCCCCTCCAGTGCCAGTATATCCTTTCTCAAGTAAGGAGACCAAAACTGTACACAGTACTCCAGTTGTGGCCTCACCAGCACCTTATACAGCTGCAACATAACATTGCTGTTTTTAAACTCCATCCCTCTAGCAATGAAGGACAAAATTCCATTTGCCTTCTTAATTACCTGCTGCTCCTGCAAACCAACTCCTTGTGATTCATGCACAAGGACATCCAGGTCCCTCTGCACAGCAGCATGCTGCAATTTTTTTACCATTTAAATAATAGTCCATTTTGCTGTTATTCCTAGCAAATGGATGACCTCACATTTACCAACATTGTACGCCATCTGCCAGACCCTCGCCCACTCATTTAGACTATCTTGTATGATGGTCTTATTTCTTGTAAGATAATTCCCCTCATCCCAGGAATGGGTCGAGTGAACCTTTTCTGAACTGTTTCTAATACAATTGTATCTTTTTTATTCAAATAAGGAAACCAAAACTGAACACACACTATTCCAGATGTGGCCTCATCAAGACTGCAGTAAAACATCCCCACTTTTATATTTCACTCCTGTTGTAATAAATGCCAACATTCCATTTGCCTTCCTAATCACTTCCTGTATCAGCATTCTAACTGTTCTGTGCCAGAACACCCAGATCTCTCTGTACCACCGAGTTCTGCCAGTTTTCTCCTTTTAAATAATACTGTTTTTCTATTCTAGTTCAAATTTTCCCACATTGTACTCCAACTGCCCAATTTTTACTCAACCTGTCTATGTCCCTTTAAGTTTTTTATCTTCCCCTTGGCAACTTACTTTCTCACTTAAAATCATAACAGTGAATGCTGGAAAATCACGGTAGCACAGTGGTTAGCACTGCTGCTTCACAGCTCCAGGGTCCTGGGTTCGATTCCCGGCTCAGGTCACTGTCTGTGTGGAGTTTGCACATTCTCCTCGTGTCTGCGTGGGTTTCCTCCGGGTGCTCCGGTTTCCTCCCACAGTCCAAAGATGTGCGGGTTAGGTTGATTGGCCAGGTTGCCCCTGAAATTCGTAGGTTAGCGGGTAAAACATGTTGGGGTAGGGCCTGGGTGGGGTTGTGGTCGGTGCAGACTCGATGGGCCGAATGGCCTCCTTCTGCACTGTAGGGTTTCTATGATTCTAAAATCTCAGTAAGTCAGGCAGCATTGGTGGAGAGAGAAACACAGCTAATATTTCAAATCTGTTTGATTCCTGGAAGTATGTTATGCCCGACACTAAATTCTTTGTGCAGTAACCTTTTATCAAATGTCTTTTGGATTCCAAGTAAACCACATCTACAGGTTTCCTTTGATCCATCTTGCTTGTTACTTCCTCAAAAAACACGAATAAATTAGTAAACAACTTTTCCTTTTCATATTGATTTGATTTATTATTGTCACATGTATTGGTATACACTGAAAAGAATTGTTTCTTGCGCACAATAGAGACAAAGCATACTGTACATAGGAAAGGAGAGTGTGCAGAATATAGTGTTACAGTTATAGCTGGGGAAAAATCAGTTTAATATAAGGTAGGCCCATTCAAAAGTCTGATGGCAGCAGGTAAGAAGCTGTTCTCAAGTCGGTTGGTATGTCTCCTCAGACTTTTGTATCTTTTTCCTGATTGAATAATGTGGAAGAGAGTATGTCCGGGGTGTGTGAGGTCCTTTATTATGCTGGCAGCTTTTCCGAGGAAGCAGGAAGCGTAGACAGTGTTGAGGGCAGCATGGTGGCATCGTGGTTGGCATTGCTGCCTCACAGCGCCAGGGGGGTTCAGTTCCGGCCTCGGGTGACTGTCTGTGTGGAGTTTGCACATTCTCCTCTGGATGCTTCAATTTCCCCCCCACACTCCAAAGATGTGTGGATTAGGTTGATTGGCCATGCTAAATTGCCCCCTAGTGTCAGGGGGATTAGCTGGTTCAATGTCCGGGGTTACACGGATAGGGCCTGGGTGGGATTGTTGTTGGTGCAAGCTTGATGGGCTGAATGGCCTCCTATACTGTAGGGATTCTATGAAGGCTGTGCCTAATTACTCTGATTTTCTAAGTATTCTTCTGTAACTGCCATATTAATGGATTCTAGTAATGTACCTAGGACAGATGTTAGGCTAACTGACCTGTAGTTTCCTGCATTGTTTCCCTCCTTTATTGAATAAATTGCTATTTATTTTCTTTCTTCCGATCTGCTGGGACACTTCATGAATCTAAGGAATTTTGGAAGATTATAACCTATGAGCCGTTCTTTCTGTAGCCATTTTTCAAGACCCAGGATGCAGGCCATCTGGTCCTGGGAACTTGTCAGCGCTATTAATTAGGGCTGACAGCTCTAACAATTTTCCCAGCACCTTCTCCCTGCTCATGGTGAGTGTTTTAAGTTGCTCCCTCTCAATCACCCCTTGATTATCAAGTATCACTTGGGAGTTTTTTGAGTCTTCTACAGTGAAGATGGACGCAAACACCTCTGCCTTTTCCTCATCTTCTATCATCAATTCCCTAGACACACTCTCCAGAGGACCAGCACGAGCTTTGGTTACACTTTTATTTTTAAAATATTTGTAGAAAGTCTTGCTGGCTGTTTTGTGTTACTAGCTGACTTTCTCTGTTTAAAAAAAAACAGAAAATGCTTGAAAAACTCCAGTCTGGCAGCATCTGTGGAGAGAGAAACCAATGTGATTCTTTCGAGCTGGAGAGAGGTAAAGGTGATCAGTTTTATGCTGTTGAAAAAGTGGAAAGGGACATATAGAGCAAAATAAATGCAGGCTGGATGGCCGCTTTGCAGTACACCTCAGCTGAGTCCACAAGAATGACCCCGATCTTCCTTTCACTTCCCATTTCAATTCATCACCTTACCCTTGCAGTCACATTTCTGACCCCAGCCTGTTAGCGTTCTAGTGAAGCCCAACTGAAGGAACAGAACGTCATCTTCTGGCTAGGCCACCGCGTCTCCCGCCAACACAATATGGTGTGCAAGATGGCTACCGATACTTGTCAGCACACTGATGCACAGAAATCCAATGACATGCACACAGGAGTTTACCCAGCATACCACCAACTCATTTTACTTTCTAACCTGGTTATTGCATTCTGCTGCATGGATCCCCACAAATCACTTGCTCGGCTGGTGGTTCAGAATATCTAGCTCTCAGCATTTTACTGATACTTGGAGAAAGTGTTGCAGTATTTTACGAGGAGTAACGGGGACAATCCAGAATCGTTGCTGAACACCAATACTTCAATTCACTGCAGTGATTTCTACCGTCTCACAATTGGGAACCTATGTTGCTAAATATTCAGTGATCTGAAAGATTCAGTCAAAACAGAAAAGAAAACAGTTGTAATGTTGTACTGAGTTCACTAATTCTAACGTTTAACAAAGGGACAAAATCTTGCCTTAAAATGTCTGCATGTTCTGTCATTCTCAAATCTCTTCAGCTTAAGAAGGATCAATGACATTCCAGAACCAAATATGATTTTGTAAGTATTGAGAGTCACTTTCTTTTGATACATGGTATATGCTTCTTCTAAAAAGATGGCAGCCATGCATCGTGTAAGCAGCAAATGCAGAGGGTGGTGGGTGTCTGTAATTCACTGCCCAGGTTGGTGGTGGAGGCAGAGACCCTAAACTCTTTAAAAAATATCTGGATCTGCATCTCAAGTGCTGTAAGCTACAGGGCTATGAGCCAGTTGCAGGAAGGTGGGTTTAGAAAGGGCACCTGGGTATCCTCAGGCTGGCATAGATAAAATGGGCCGAATGGCCTTCTGTGTTGTAACTTTCCTATGATTCTATGATTAGGCACTTTACAGCCTTCTGGACTCATTGTGTTCAACAACTTTGCTCTATTTTGAATTCTCACCCCTGTAATATGTCTTGTTTTCCCGTTTTTAACACCAGCAAAAAAACCCAGAATGAGTGAATCCAACTCATTTGCTTCTGCTTGACACATGATGAAAATGTAATGTTTTATTTTCTGTACTTAGATATCAAGAGAAATGATTACACACCAGACAAAGTGATGGTTTCTCAAGATGGTGTGGAAGTTGCAATCCAGTCTGGCAATGGTACCAAAGATGTACGAAATTCTATACGCCTGATGATTTAGGAGAACGGTACAGGGGGAGTTTCCTCAAACTAGCTTCAACTCTGTCGCTGTATCTGAAAGAGTTTTGTCGATGGAACTTTGAAAACCTAACCTTGCATGGTGCATCGAGTTGAAGGGGTAAAGAATGCGGTGCATACCTGTAGTCTTGTGTAAGGCATTGACAGTAAATCTCAATGTTAACTGGCTATTTCTTCTTGGCCTGTAGTAATCGGATAGCCAAAGAGAAAAGGTACACTAGTCAGAGCAATCTATGTGCAAAGCAAACGGAATTGAACAATGTCAAAATTTTAACAGTCAAATGTCCAATTTTAAGTCTTCACTAATTTTAAAGCTTTTTTAAATCAATTTTATTAAGTAAAGCCATGTAAACTGGTCAAACTCAATTGCATGAGGTACAAATAATGTTTATTCAAACCAAGAGTTACCTTACAGAAAGATACTCCATAAAATGTAATATGTTTTGTCTGAGAAAATCAGACCAGTTTTAATAGGCCTTTCAATAATATGCTAAGTATCTGATCATTGTCTAGCCAGCAGTGTCAAAAGAATGTTCTGGTGACCTGATTTTTATTGAATTTCAATTGTGTAGACACTTTGGTGTAATGCTAGTATTTGTGGTACATACAGATTGAACTTAAAAGAAAAAGTATTGAAATCCTTGTAAATATGGTAATGGGCAGATTGCAATCTATCTTTATGCAAATAAATGAGACCGTAATCTGTTGAATTGTCAACATGATAAAGCCCTGTGTCGACCTTAAATATTTATGTAAATGGCGGCATTGAGAGGCATCTTTTCTATGTTACAAAGAGGTACTATTGTCATTTTTAAAAAGGGTGTTTATATGAAGAACTGTATAATTTTTAATCTAATGTATCTTATAGATACTGTTCCTGAGGCACGAATACAACTTGTAATAAAATAAGATGGTGGTTTTACATACATAGGTTGGATGGTGAAAGACGAGAGTTAGTGGGATCATGCTGCATAAATTTTGTACATTTAATCTAATAAAAGATTTTTGAAATAAATGTCATCTGTGTGTTTTATACATAGGTCTTCAATTTACATGAGGGAGTTTACTAAGAGCAAGTCAGGTAAATGACTGGACAGTAAAATATATTTATATAAATACTTGCACAATATTTGAAGTGATCATGAATTTCTTTCTATGGTTTCTGGTGTATAAATTCCAATAGGGAAGTCACATTTATCAAACTCTTGGGTTAATGTCAATAAAAGGTATACATGGGGAGGTAGTAAATTGGACTAGACACTGGCTCAATGGAAGAAGCCAGAGAGTGGTTGTGGAGAATTGCTTCTCTAAGTGGAGGCCTGTGACTAGTGGTGTGCCGCAGGGATCGGTGTTGGGTCCATTGTTGTTTGTCATCTATATCAATGATCTGGATGATAATGTGGTAAATTGGATCAGCAAGTTTGCTGATGATACAAAGATTGGAGGTGTAGTGGACAGTGAGGAAGGTTTTCAAAGCTTGCAGAGGGATTTGGACCAACTAGAAAAATGGGCTGTAAAATGGCAAATGGAATTTAACGCAGACAAGTGTGAGATATTGCACTTTGGAAGGACAAACCAAAGTAGAACGTACAGGGTAAATGGTAGGACTCAGAGTGCAGTTGAACAGAGGGATCTGGGAATACAGGTACAGAATTCCCTAAAAGTGACGTCACAGGTGGATAGGGTCGTAAAGAGTGCCTTTGGTACATTGGCCTTTATAAATCGGAGTATCGAGTATAAAAGTTGGAGTGTTATGGTAAGGTTATATAAGGCGTTGGTGAGGCCAAATTTGGAGTATTGTGTACAGTTTTGGTCACCTAGTTACAGGAAGGATGTAAATAAGGTTGAAAGAGTGCAGAGAAGGTTCACAAGGATGTTGTCGGGACTTGAGAAGCTGAGTTACAGAGAGAGATTGAATAGGTTGGAACTTTATTCCCTGGAGCGTAGAAGATTGAGGGGAGATTTGATAGAGGTGTATAAGATTTTGATGGGTATAGATAGAGTGAATGCAAGCAGGCTTTTTCCGCTGAGGCGAGGGGAGAAAAAAACCAGAGGGCATGGGTTAAGGGTGAAAGAAAAGTTTAAAGGGAATATTAGGGGGGGCTTCTTCACGTAGAGAGTGGTGGGAGTGTGGAATGAGCTACCGGATAAAGTGGTAAATGCGGGGTCACTTTTAACATTTAAGAAAAACTTGGACGGGTTCATGGATGAGAGGGGTGTGGAGGGATATGGTCCAAGTGCAGGTCAGTGGGACGAGGCAAAAAATGGTTCGGCACAGACAAGAAGGGCCAAAAGGCCTGTTTCTGAGCTGTAATTTTCTATGGTTCTAAAAGCAGCCACCAGCTAAAGATGCACAAGGAGAGATTGGGAGTGTACACTCGCATTCACATTCCAATCGGATTGCACGCACAATAGAAAATCTCTCGGTTTTTTTTGCTGAGTATTAAGCAGGTAAGTGGAAGGAGCCAATCATAACCAGAACATCTCCTCTTGGCACCACTGTCGTCTCGTGAATTCCCTGAGGATCAGATGTGCCCCTCCCACTTTCTTCCTCACTTATGTGCTAACTCTTGGCGATACCATTCACAAACTACACACACATCTCTACTTTCTCTGTTAAGTTGCTGTTATTTCTATAGCGTTTTTGTGGTAATGAAACACCCCAAAGTGCATCACAGCAGAGAAATAAAATAAAGCATAACACCAAACCATGTGCGATATTGGGTCAGATTCTAAAATGTGTCTTAAAGAGGCAGAGCAAGATAGAGAGTCCAGAGTGCCGGATAGAGAGAGACTGGTAGCAGAAGGGAATTTCAGAGCTTGAGACCTAGGCAACTAAAGCATAACCCCATTGAGAGAATAAATATAAATGGAAATGCACTGGGGATCACCACTAGAGGAGTGCAGCTGGCTCCGATTGTGGGGTTGAAGGAGGTTAGAGATGGGGGCCAGGCCATGGAGGAATTTGAAAATAAAGATGTTGCTTGATTGGGAGCTGGGATAAGTCTAAGAACATAAGAAATAGGAGCAGGAGTAGGCCATCTGGCCCTTCGAGCCTGCCCCGCCATTCAACAAGATCATGGCTGATCTGAAGCGAATCAGTTCCACTTACCCGCCTGCTCCCCATATCCCCTAATTCCCTTATCGATCAGAAAACTATCTACCTGTGATTTAAACATATTCAACGAGGAAGCCTCCACCACTTCAATGGGCAGAGAATTCCAGAGATTCACTACCCTCTGAGAGAAGAAGTTCCCCCTCAACTCTGTTCTGAACTGGCCCCCCCTTATTTTGAGGCTGTGCCCTCTAGTTCTGGTTTCCCTTCCAAGTGGAAAGAATCTCTCCACCTCTACCCTATCCAGCCCCTTCATTATCTTATATGTCTCTATAAGATCACCCCTCATCATTCTAAACTCCCAACGAGTACAGACCCAATCTGTTTAATCTCTCCTCATAAGCTACACCCCTCATCTCCGGTATCAACCTGGTGAACCTTCTCTGCACTCCCTCCAAGGCCAATATATCATTTCGCAAATAAGGGGACCAAAACTGCACACAGTACTCCAGTTGCGGCCTCACCAGTGCCTTGTACAGTTGCAGCAAGACCTCCCTGCTTTTATATTCTATCCCCCTCGCGATAAAGGCCAACATTCCATTCACCTTCTTGATCACCTGCTGCACCTGCAGGCTGAGTTTTTGCGATTCGTGCACAAGGACCCCCAGGTCCCTCTGCACAGTCGCACGATGTAATTTTTCTCCATTTAAATAATATTCCAATTTACTATTATTTCTTCCAAAGTGGATAACCTCACATTTGCTAACGTTATATTCCATCTGCCAGATCCTCGCCCACTCGCTCAGCCTATCCAAATCTCTCTGCAGACTTTCCGCGTCCTCCACGCAATTCGCTTTCCCACTCACCTTCGTGTCATCAGCAAACTTGAATACCCTAGATTCAGTCCCCTCCTCCAGATCATCTATGTAAATGGTAAACAATTGAGGCCCCAGCACCGATCCCTGTGGCACGCCACTGGTCACCAACTGCCAACCAGAAAAGCACCCATTTATCCCAACTCTCTGCTTCCTGTTAGATAGCCAATCCCCAATCCACGCCAACACCTTACCCCTTATCTCTAAGAGATTGGATAATAGGGAACGGGAATTGCTGGGGAGATGTGAGGGGCACACAGAATTTTGGTGTGTTCCTAGTGTAATCTAGGGTAGAATTTGGGAGAGCCGGCTGGGCGTGTGCTGGAGCATTTGGGTATCGAGGTTTCAACAACAGTTGAAAGTTGTGGAGTGACATAAAGGATGGACTAGGTCGTTTTGGTGATGGAAGCTCATCTCCAGATCCAATGTAACACCAAGATTGTGAACAGACTGACTTCAAATCAGACTGTTACCAGGGAAAGGGACCGAGTTGGGATTTTCCAGCACTTTCTCTGTAGCCTTGTTCGCTACGATGTTCCAAGTGCTCCTCTAAATGCTTCTTAAATGTGAGGTTTCCCGCCTCTACCTTGCAGGCAGAGAGTTCCAGATTCCCACCACCCTCTGGGTGAAAAAATATTTTCTCCAATTTGGCCAAAACTCCTGCCTCTTAAATCCACACCCCCTGGTTATTGATCCCTCTACTAAGGGGAAAAGTTCCTTCCTATCTATGTCCCTCATAATTTTGTATACCTCATTTAAAGTTTATTAGAAATAGGCTTACATTAACACTGCAATGAAGTTACTATGAAAATCCTGTAGTCGCCACAGTGTTCAGGTACACTGAGGGAGAATTTAGCATAGCCAATGCACCCAACCAGCACATCTTTGGACTGGAGGAAACCCAGGCAGACACGGAGAATGTGCAAACTCCCCACACTGACCCATGCCGGGAATCGAACCCGAGTTCGTGGTGCTGTGAGGCAGTGGTGCCCCCCATTAGTTAGCTTTCTGTGCTCTTGGAAAAACAATCCCAGTCTAACCAGCCTCTCTTCAAAGCTGAAACGCTCCAACCCAGGCACCATCCTGGTGAATCTCCTCTGCACCCTCCCTACTGCAATCACATCCTTTCTAGTGTGGTGACCAGAACTGCACACAGTACTCCAGCTGTGAGTGATTTATACAGCTCCATCATAACCTCCCTGCTCTTCTATTCAATGATGTGGAGATGCTGGCGTTGGACTGGGGTAAACACAGTAAGAGTTTTAACAACACCAGGTTAAAGTCCAACAGGTTTATTTGGTAGCAAATGCCATTAGCTTTCGGAGCGCTGCTCCTTTGTCAGATGGAGTGGATATTTGCTCTCAAACAGGGCATACAGAGACACAAAATCAAGTTACAGAATACTGATTAGAATGTGAATCTCTACAGCCAACCAGGTCTTAAAGATACAGACAATGTGAGTGGAGGGAGCATTAAGCACAGGTTAAAGAGATGTGTATTGTCTCCAGACAGGACAGCCAGTGAGTTTCTGCAAGTCCAGGAGGCAAGCTGTTGGGGTTACTGATAGTGTGACATAAACCCAAGATCCCGGTTTAGGGCGTCCTCATGTGTGTGGAACTTGGCTATTGGTTTCTGCTCAGCAACTCTGCGCTGTCGTGTGTCGTGAAGGCCGCCTTGGAGAACGCTTACCTGAAGATCAGAGGCTGAATGCCCGTGACACCGCTGAAGTGCTCCCCCACAGGAAGAGAACAGTCTTGCCTGGTGATTGTTGAGTGGTGTTCATTCATCCATTGTCGTAGCGTCTGCATGGTCTCCCCAATGTACCATGCCTCGAGACATCCTTTCCTGCAGCTTTTCAGGTAGACAACGTTGGCCGAGTTGCAAGAGTAGGTACTGTGTACCTGGTGGATGGTGTTCTCACGTGAGATGATGGCATCCGTGTTGATGATCCGACACGCCTTGCAGAGGTTGCTGTGGCAGGGTTGTGTGGTGTCATGGTCACTGTTCTCCTGAAGGCTGGGTAGTTTGCTGTGGACAATGGCCTGTTTGAGGTTGTGCGGTTGTTCGAAGGCAAGAAGTGGGGGTGTGGGGATGGCCTTAGCGAGATGTTCATCTACATCAATGACATGTTGAAGGCTCCAGAGGAGATGCCCTAGCTCCTCCACTCCGGGGAAGTACTGGACGACGAGGGGTACTCTGTCCACCGTGTCTCGTGTTTGTCTTCTGAGGAGGTCAGTGCAGTTTTTCACTGTGGCGCGTTGGAACTGTCGATGAATGAGTCGAGCGCCATATCCTGTTCTTATGAGGGCATCTTTCAGCGTCTGGAGGTGTCTGTTGCGAGATATCCACTCCATCTGATGAAGGAGCAGCGCTCCGAAAGCTAATGGTATTTGCTACCAAATAAACCTGTTGGACTTTAACATGGTGTTGTTAAAACTCTTACTTATATTCAATGCCTGGGCTAATAACCTGTCCTGCTGCCTCAGGGATCTATCGGCTTGCACCCAAGGTCCCTCTGCTCCTCGCACCGTTCATTATGTTTGCCTTTGCCCTGTGAGCGCTCCCAAAATCTATCACCTCAAACTTTTCAGGTTAAATTCCATTAGGAATTGTTCTGTACATTCCCATTCCCATTCTCTCCATCGCCACCCTCACTATGGGATCTTGCTGTGCGAATTGGTTGCTGCAGCTCCGGGGAGGCTGCAGGCGCTAGTTCAATGCAAATCCTGAAAGCATTTCAACTACTCGGTTTTGGTCAGTGCGCGCCCCCGGGGTCAGTGCGCCACCCCAGGGTCAGAGCGCGCCCTCGGGGTTAATGCGCGCCTCCGGTGTCAATGCGCGGCCCTCGGGGTCAGTGCGCGCCTCCGGGGTCAATGCGCGGCCCCGGGTCACTGTCCGGAGCGCGTCCCCGGGGGGTGGTCAGTGCGCGCCCCCGGGTCAGTGTTTGAATCACAAAGTGAGGTCCCGGTGACGCAGGCGCTTGTCCCGGGGAAAGGAGGCTAGTACAGGAGAGGGGCTGAGTGTCCGCACAGGGGGGCGAGTACAGGAGAGGGGCTGAGTGTCCGCACAGGGGGGCGAGTACAGGAGAGGGGCTGAGTGTCCGCACAGGGGGGCTAGTACAGGAGAGGGGCTGAGTGTCCGCACAGGGGGGCGAGTACAGGAGAGGGGCTGAGTGTCCGCACAGGGGGGCTAGTACAGGAGAGGGGCTGAGTGTCCGCACAGGGGGGCTAGTACAGGAGAGGGGCTGAGTGTCCGCACAGGGGGGCTAGTACAGGAGAGGGGCTGAGTGTCCGCACAGGGGGGCTAGTACAGGAGAGGGGCTGAGTGTCCGCACAGGGGGCTAGTACAGGAGAGGGGCTGAGTGTCTGCACAGGGGGCTAGTACAGGAGAGGGGCTGAGTGTCCGCACAGGGGGGCTAGTACAGGAGAGGAGCTGAGTGTCCGCACAGGGGGTGAGTACAGGGACTGAGTGTCTTGCGCGTGGGGCTAGTACAGGGCAGAGGGGGAGTGGCCGCACAGGGGGCTAGTACAGGAGAGGGGCTGAGTGTCCGCACAGGGGGTGAGTACAGGGAGAGGGGCCGAGTGTCCGCACAGGGGGTGAGTACAGGGACTGAGTGTCCTGCGCGTGGGGCTAGTACAGGGCAGAGGGGGAGTGGCCGCACAGGGGGCTAGTACAGGAGAGGGGCTGAGTGTCCGCACAGGGGGTGAGTACAGGGAGAGGGGCCGAGTGTCTGCACAGGGGGTGAGTACAGGGACTGAGTGTCCTGCGCGTGGGGCTAGTACAGGGCAGAGGGGCTGAGTGGCCGCGGGATGACGTGCTCGGGGCGGTGTTTCCGCTGCGACTGCGGAATGGATCCGGATTTGATTGAATCAGAAAGTCACCGAGCGCTGGCGGAAAGTTTAGCGGAAAATCGCAGCGCCGCCGGAGAATTCCCCATGGCGGTGGAAGTGAATATCGAATATTGGTGAATATTCAACCCGGAGTCCGGAGAGTCCGGACAGTGTCCGGGGGGGTCCGGACAGAGCGGAGAGTCCGGACAGTGTCCGGGGGGGTCCGGACAGAGCGGAGAGTCCGGACAGTGTCCGGGGGGGTCCGGACAGAGCGGAGAGTCCGGACAGTCCGGACAGAGCGGAGAGTCCGGACAGTGTCCGGGGGGGTCCGGACAGAGCGGAGAGTCCGGACAGTGTCCGGGGGTTCCGGACAGAGCGGAGAGTCCGGACAGTGTCCGGGGGTTCCGGACAGAGCGGAGAGTCCGGACAGTGTCCGGGGGGGCCCGGACAGGGCGGAGAGTCCGGACAGTGTCCGGGGGGGCCCGGACAGGGCGGAGAGTCCGGACAGTGTCCGGGGGGGCCCGGACAGGGCGGAGAGTCCGGACAGGGCGGGAAAGTGAAATTTAACTTTGTTTAATCCTGAAATTGTCGAAGGTCGTTTTCAGTTTGGGGCAAAAACCGGGTTAAACCCGGGATTAAACCCGGGGGGGTTGGGGCTGGGAGAATGGCCCCGGGTTTGATAAACAATAACAAATAAATCATAAACTTTAGAAACTTTTAGAAACAAACTTTTTGTTCTTTGAAAGAAATATTTGTCAAACCATTTAAATATAAACTTGTTGGAGCGAATGCTGAAAAAGTGCAGAGTTTCTGGAACTTTCCCTGAAAGTTTGAAAATTTGATCTTCCTGATTGATGCTGGGGGACTTTCCAGGATTTATGTTTGAATTTTTCAGCAAAGTGGGGATCAGAAGTTGCTGATTGGCGGTGGAAGACCCAGTCCCCAATTCCTGCATCAATTTCCCGCTGGGGAATGAGTTCTAACCATTTTTGTAAATCTCTCCCCAGTTCTGGATGAGGATTCCTGGCCCATTTCCTGACTCTGGCTGATGAAATCAGGGAGCAGGTTCCTGAGGCTCATGTCACTGGTTTAATTGGGCAGACAGGTGAGTGATTCCCGCGTGTGAAACATTTGACAACCTCCAACTGTTTGATGATGCAGAAATTCCCACGACAGAACTTTGTGACAATGTCTCACTGTCACCCTGTTCCAGCAAAGACTGTCCTTCAGAGGCTCAAAGCTCCCTGTTACACTGAATTGCTACCTGTACCGTTGGCTCATTGCTTCCTCCAAGGTGACACAGTAGTTAGCATTGCAGTCTCAGCACCAGGGACCCAGGTTCGATTCTCGGCTTGGGTCACTGTCTGTGTGGAGTCTGCACGTTCTCCTCGTGTCTGCGTGGGTTTCCTCCCACAGTCCAAAGATGTGCAGGTTATGTTGATTGGCCGTGCTAAATTGACCCTTAGGGGATTTGCAGGGAAATACAAGAAGCTACGGGGATAGGGCCTGGGTGGGGTTGCTACTGATGCAAGCTCGATGGGCTGAATGGCGTCATTCTGCGCTGCAGGGATTCCACAAGTAGATACAAACAGCAACTGTTTAAAAGGGCCTGATATCCCCACTCAGCTCACTGCTAAACTCGAATACACTTCATGCAGCTTTTTTCACATTGGCAATGCCTGCGAATGGTTCGGGACTGGAAGTGATTTTTGATTTGATTTGATTTATTATTGTCACATGTATTAACATACAGTGAAAAGTATTGTTTCTTGCGCGCTATACAAAGCATACTGTTCATAGGGAAGGAAAGGCGAGGGTGCAGAATGTAGTGTTACAGTCATAGCTAGAGTGTCGAGAAAGATCAACTTAATACAAGGTAGGTCCATTCAAAAGTCTGACAGCAGCAGGGAAGAAGCTGTTCTTGAGTCAGTTGGTACGTGACCTCAGGCTATTGTATCTTTTTCCCGAAGGAAGAAGGTGCATAAGAGAATGTCCGGGGTGCGGGGGGTCCTTAATTTTGCTGGCTGCTTTTCCCGAGGCAGCGGGAAGTGTAGACAGAGTTAATGGATGGGAGGCTGGTTTGCGTGATGAATTGGGCTACATTCAGGGCATTTTGTAGTTTTTGTACTTTCTGTAGTGTGATGGAGGCAGGCACAATCGAGGCATTAGAGGATTATTTAGAAACATAGAACATTATGCAGCATTTGACAAGGTGCCGCACCAAAGACTGCTGCATAAGATAAAAGGTGCACGGTGTTACGGGTAATGGATAGAGAATTAGTTAACTAACAGAAAGCAGAGGGTTAATGGATGTTTTTCTGGTTGGCGATTAGTGACTAGTGGTGTGCCTCAGGGGTCAGTGTTGGGACCACAATTGTTTACGATTTACATAGATGATTTGGAGTTGGGGACCAAGTGTAGTGTGTCAAAATTCACAGATGACACTAAGATGAGTGGAAGAGCAAAATGTGCAGAGGATGCTGAAAGTCTGCAAAGGGATATAGATAGTCTCAGTGAGTGGGCGAGGGTCTGGCAGATGGAGAACAATGTTGGTAAATGTGAGGTCATCCATTTTGGTAGGAATAACAGCAAAATGGACTATTATTTAAATGGTAAAAAATTGCAGCATGCTGCTGTGCAGAGGGACCTGGGTGTCCTTGTGCATGAATCACAAGGAGTTGGTTTGCAGGTGCAGCAGATAATTAAGAAGGCAAATGGAATTTCGTCTGTCATTGCTAGAGGGATGGAGTTTAGAAACAATGAGGTTATGTTGCAGCTGTATAAGGTGCTGGTGAGGCCACACCTGGAGTACTGTGTACAGTTTTAGTCTCCTTACTTGAGAAAGGATATACTGGCACTGGAGGGGGTGCAGAGGAGATTCACTAGATTGATTCTGGAGTTGAAAGGGTTGGCTTATGAGGAGAGACTGAGTAGACTGGGGCTATACTCATTGGAATTCAGAACAATGAGGGGAGATCTTATAGAAACATATAAGATTAAGAAGGGAATAAATAAGATAGAAAGAGGGAAGTTGTTTCCACTGGCGGGTGAAACTAGAACTAGGGGGCATGGCCTCAAAATAAGGGGAAGCAGATTTAGGTCTGAGTTGAGGAGGAACCTCTTCACACAAAGGGTTGTGAATCTGTGGAATTCCCTGCCCAGTGAAGCAGTTGAGGCTACCTCATTGAATGTTTTTAAGGCAAAGATAGATAAATTTTTGAACAGTAAAGGAATTAAGGGTTATGGTGAGCAGGCGGGTAAGTGGAGCTGAGTCCACAAAAAGATCAGCCATGATCTTATTGAATGGTGGAGCAGGCTCGAGGGGCCAGATGGCCTATTCCTGCTCCTAGTTCTTATGTTCTTATAGAAGATAGGAGCAAGAGGAGGCCATTTGGCCCTTCGAGGCTGCTCTGCCGTTCATCACGATCACAGCTGATCATCTAACTCAATAGCCTAATCCTGTTTTTTCCCCATAACCTTTGATCCAATTCCCCCCCCAAGTGCTATATCCAGCCGCCTCTTGAATGCATTCAATGTTTTGGCATCAATTACTTCCTGTGGTAATGAATTCCACAGGTTCACCACTCTTTGGGTGAAGAAATGTCTCCACCTCCATCCTAAATGGTCTACCCTGAATCCTCAGATTGTGACCCCAGGTTCTGGACACCCCCACCATCAGGAACATCCTCCCTGCATCTACCCTGTCTAGTCCTGTCAGAATTTTATAAGTCTCTGAGATTCCCCGCCCTCATTCGTCTGAACTCCAGTGAAACAATCCTAACCCCTAGTCAACCTCTCCTCATACATCAGTCCCACCATCCCCGGAATCAGCCTGGTAAACCTTCGCTGCGCTCCCTCAAGAGCAAGAACATCCTCCCTCAGAAAAGGAGACCAAAACTGCGCACAATACTCTAGGTGTGGCCTCACCAAGGCCCTGTATAATTGCAACAACACATCCCTGCTCCTGTACTCGAAACCTCTCGCAATGAAGGCCAACATGCCATTTGCCTTCTTTACCGCCTGATGCACCTGCATGCTTACCTTCAGTGACTGGTGCACAAGGACACCCAGGTCCCACTGCACACTCCCCTCTCCCAATTTACAGCCATTCAGGTAGTAATCTGCCTTCTTGTTTTTGCTTCCAAAGTGAATAACCTCACATTTATCCAAATTATACTGCATCTGCCATTGATTTGCCCACTCACCCAACCTGTCCAGATCATTCTGAAGGATCTCTACATCCTCGTCACAGTTCACCCTCCCACCCAACTTGGTATCATCTGCAAACTTTGAGATGTTACATTTTATTCCCTCATCCAAATCCCATTAATATATATTGTGAATAGCTGGGGTCCCAGCACTGATCCCTGTGGCACCCCACTTGTTACTGCCTGCAATTTGAAAAGCACTCATTAATTCCTACTCTTTGTTTCCTCTCTGCCAACCAGTTTTCTATCCATCTCAATACACTTCCCCCAATCCCATGCGCTTTAATCTTGCACGATAATCTCTTGTGCGGGACTTTGTCAAACACTTTCTGAAAGTCCAAATATACCAATCGACTGGTTCCCCCTTGTCAACTCTACTAGTTACATCTTCAAAGAATTCCAACAGATTTGTCAAGCATGATTTCCCCTTCAGAAATCCATGCTGCCTCTGAGTAGAAACAATGTTCAGAGATAGGAGAAAAGTCGGGGGAATGGCACTAAATCATGATGCACGTTTAGAGAGTCAGTGCAGATGCGATGGGCTGAATGGCCTCCCTCTGTGTGGTAATAATGTGATTCTGCTGAGTTAATATAATGCCTGAACAATTATTTTTCTTTCTCTCTCAGGAAGTTTTGAAGTTTCAATTAACAACAAGCTGGTTTTCTCTAAGTTGGAATCACATGGATTTCCTTATCATTATGATGTGAGTCGCTCCGATAAAATGTATTTTTTATTCAGAACCAAGACTGTAGAAGGAGGATGGTCGTCAATTCCTCTTTGGCATTTAATACCTTGTTCACTACCACTCTCAGGAGCACCTCCGTTATCCAGCACACAATATTGTGAAATTAAACTACTGCTGGGAGTTTCCAGGGAGGGAAGTGAGATTTGATTCACTGTCAGAGCGTAAATACATGGGAGGCAGGAGAAATCCTAACGTTAGTGTTGAACTGAGATGGTTAAACAGCTGGAAGGATATTTGCACTGAGATTGATCGGTGTTTGAGTTCTGAACTGTAGAAGCAAAAGACCTGAAATCATTTCAGAGCAATTTGGATGAAAAGTGTTTCTGGCGACGTGAACATTTCCTGTCAGTCTCTGTCTGAAAAAAACCTGCCGACATCTCAAACTCCAGCATTGAAAGAATTGACCCTCTGAGTAAATGAGGTATCAGGAACATAAAAGCAAAAATATCTCTCCCACAGTTAGACAAATAAAAGATCATTGTGAAGCATTGCTGGTTCTGAAAGAAGTCAGTAAGTACTGGAGAATTCTTAAATAAAAACAGAAAATGCTGGAAATACTCAGCAGTTTTGGCAGCTTCTATGGAGAGAGAAACACAGCTAATGGGCGGTGGCCAATGGGGAACCTGTGGATGTGGTGTGTCTGGATTTCCAGAAGGCATTCAACAAAGTGCCGCACCAAAGACTGCTGCATAAGATAAAGGTGCACGGTGTTACGGGTAATGGATAGAGGATTGGTTAACTAACAGAAAGCAGAGGGTTAATGGATGTTTTTCTGGTTGGCGATTAGTGACTAGTGGTGTGCCTCAGGGATCAGTGTTGGGACCACAATTGTTTACGATTTACATAGATGATTTGGAGTTGGGGACCAAGTGTTAGTGACACTAAGATGAATGGCAGAGCAAAGTGTGCAGAGGACGCTGAAAGTCTGCAAAGGGATATAGATAGTCTAAGTGAGTGGGCGAGGGTCTGGCAGATGGAGTACAATGTTGGTAAATGTGAGGTCATCCATTCTGGTAGGAATAACAGCAAAATGGACTATTATTTAAACGGTAAAACATTGCAGCATGCTGCTGTGCAGAGGGACCCGGGTGTCCTTGTGCAGGAATCTCAAGGAGTTGGTTTGCAGGTGCAGCAGGTAATTAAGAAAGCAAATGGAATTTTGTCCTTCATTGCTAGAGGGATGGAGTTTAAAAACAGCGAGGTTATGTTGCAGCTGTATAGGGTGCTGGTGAGGCCATAACTGGAGTACTGTGTACAGTTTTAGTCTCCTTACTTGAGAAAGGATATACAGGCACTGGAGGGGGATGCAGAGGAGATTCGCTAGGTTGATTCCGGAGTTGAGAGGGTTGGCTTATGAGGAGAGACTGAGTAGACTGGGGCTATACTCATTGGAATTCAGAAGAATGAGGGGAGATCTTATAGAAACACATAAGATTATGAAGGGAATAATTAAGATTCCACTGGCAGGTGAGACTAGAACTAGGGGGCATAGCCTCAAAATAAGGGGAAGCAGATTTAGGACTGAGTTGAGGAGGAACTTCTTCACACAAAGGGTTGTGAATCTGTGGAATTCCCTGCCCAGTGAAGCAGTTGAGGCTACCTCATTGAATGTTTTTAAGGCAAAGATAAATTTTTGAACAGAAAAGGAATTAAGGGTTATGATGAGCGGGCGGGTAAGTGGCGCTGAGTCCACAAAAAGATCAGCCATGATCTTATTGAATGGCGGAGCAGGCTCGAGGGGCCAGATGGCCTACTCCTGCTCCTAGTTCTTATGTTCTTATGTCTATGTGAACCTGAGGAGAACCTGCTGAGTTTTTCCAGCATTTCCTGTTTTTATTTCACATTTCCAGCATCCGCATGGTTTTTTTTTATTACTGCAGAATTCTTTCTGCATCCCCAGGTGCTGTCCATCAGAATCTCGCTGCATCTGAGGTGGAGCTGAGGAGTTTTGCCTCAGTCTGGGAATGGGAGGGGCTGGATTGTGGAATGGGAGAATGATTGCTGCATTTGCAGTTAGTTCTGCTGAACCATTCCCATTACAAAGGTTGCCTGGAACTATGTTCTTTTTTATTAATTCGTGGGACAGGGGCGTCGCTGGCTGGCCAGCATTTATTGCCCATCCCTAGTTGCCCTTGAGAGGGTGGTGGTGATAACTGGGTGGCAGTTGACAGTCAACCACATTGCTGTGGTTCTGGAGTCACATGTCGGCCAGACCGGGGAAGGACGGCAGATTTCCTTCCCTGAAGGACATTAGTGAACCAGGGGTTTTCTGACAATTAACGATGGTTTTGTGGTCATCAGTAGATTCTTAATTCCAGATATTTTTAAATTGAATTCAAATTCCACCATCTGCCGTGGTGAGATTCGAACCCGGGTCCCCAGAATATTAGTTGAGTTTCTGGATTAATAGTCTAGCGATAATATCACTAGGCCATCGCCTCCCCATTAGTTATTGATGTTTGTGCTTTAAATCTTGGTTTATTTCCATCAGATCATTGAAGCAGTGAAGTCAGCCAAAAAGGGAAGTAATGTGGAGAAGATAACTCACCATGAGCAGAAAAGGGGTTGCAACATCATCTAATGGAATCCAAATGATGGTCAAAAAATCCTGATAGAATTTGACAGTTTCAACCAATGAAGCATCAACTCTGTTTATGACTGTTTTCCCCAAAAGTTATCGGTGAAAACATGAAAAAACTTCAGAAGAGATGCTTCCCTTGGAATCTGCCACAAATCTTTCAGGTGTTGTGTAGAGAATGACTGGCATATTATTGTTAAAATTAAATTGTATTTGTCTAATCTTTCTCGTTCTGTTCCCATGTTAACTGACAGCCAGCAGCCAGCCCATATCAGCCCCAAAAACAATGTGTTGTACTCAACTCATTGAGACAGGAGCCCAGGCTCCATCTCAACTCCCAGTCACACCCCCTACAGCCCAGCGTGGATGTGAATCTGTCACAATGCATTCAATCTTCAAACTGATGTCAGGAAGTTGGAATGGGGAAGTGCTGAATGGCATTGCAGCAAGTTTTGCCAAGTTTTCCTCAGGTACAAAGGAGAGTTTTCCTGGATTCTCTCTGATTCCTATCAGGATAAAAGCTGGATATATGAATGTGATAGATAGGGTGTCAGCCATCTCCATGGTGGGAGATGCCGGTGTCTGCTGCTGTGTGCCTGAGAATTTGTCAGCCTCTCCAACAAAGACATGGCTCCAAATGTTGGTCTGTATTTCTTGTTACTCGGGATATGATTTGCCAGTGAGTGAGCTGTGGAATATCCAGCATCAGGAACAGAATTAATGCTTCAATTTCTGATTCACTTTATGTTTCTTTCTGGATTAAACCCTCTTTGAAACAAAATAAATGTTGCTTTCACTTCAGAGATTGTTGTTTCTGGTTAGAAAACCGAAGATAAGGATATAATAAACTGTAGCAAATATTCAACCACTCACTATAGAGATCGGTTCCTGACCTGGTGACAAGACTTGGACCGAGTGTTGTAGCCCAGATTCATCAAATAGACACCAGGTGCTGCAGGATGTCAGGAACTGCCTTGTTCCTAAATCTGTACAGTGAGGCTTTTCACAGCCAGACCCTAAACTCTGTCTCCAGAATGAAACATTTCAGTTTCAGCTTTAAAACAAAGCTGGTGGTTCCTCAGGCGCTGCTGCACAGAGGGAGACCCCTGTATCAAATCCCCGCTCAGTGAGACCCTCCTATCCCATACTCTGCCAGCCAGTGTGGACCCTGGTGCCCCATTCTCCCATTCCGTCAGTGTGGTAGGAATAAGGGAAAGAGAGAAAGGAAATTGATGCTAATACAAACTTCAATGATCTGCCCTTCAATTCTCAATTTCACACTTGTGCGCCCAAATTCTGCAATCTTCTTGTAGCTCAAACAGTTTATCCCTCGGAATAGAATCCATTCCTTTAATTATTTTCTAAACCTCAAATGATATCTCCCATTTCTTTAAGATTATCCTGTTATTTTGGAGTTTTAAGATTGCTTTAGATTTATTTTTGATCAACCTACCCTGGCAACTTCAATATCTTCACCAATCTGGACGCTGCATTTGAAATACAAACAACTTGCGGCAGTGAGGGTGCAGGACATAGATAGGGTGGATAGGAAGAAAGTTCTCCCGCGTAGATGGGTCAGTAACCAGGGGGCAGAGATTTAAGGTAAAGAGCAGGAGATTTTAGAGGGGATTTGAGGAAAAGCATTTTCACCCAGTGTGGTGGGAATCTGGAACATTCTTCCTGAAAGGGTGGTGGAGGCAGGAGCCCTCAATATTGAAGAAGAATTTAGATGAGCGCTTGAAATTCCCGAGTGTGCATGGCTGCAGACCAAGTGCTGGAAAATGGGCTGAGAATAGAAAGGTGCTTGATGGCTGGTGCAGACATGATGGGCTGAAGGGCCTCTTTCTGTGCTGTAAAACTCTTTGATTAAATGTTGCTACTTTGGATATTGTTTATGCGACAGGACGCACTCTGTCATTTCCATGATGGCCAATGAAGATATCACAGACTTTAAAGTTATATTTTAAAAATAAAAGAATAAGGTGGCCACAGCACATCATGTGACCTCTGGCATTTGAACTGTTGGACTGGAGTTTCCCAAACTTTAACATCCACGGAAACTTTTGAACTCCCAAGAATGCTGACAGAATCCCGAAACATTCTTATTGCGAAGAGTTAAACCCACCCAAAATGTGTCACTGTGCAGTGGGTGGTGCAGGAGAAGCTGGGAGAGAGACAGGTGAGTGACACACGGGCTGAGTGAGTACATGCATGAATTTGGAGCAACGGGGGGAGAGGGGGGGGGGGGGTCTCCTTTTCTCTCTCTAACTTTTTCATCTTCAAAAAATGGTTTTGACGGCTTCAGGACGAGAGGTTAATTGTTTGATGAGTCGTTCAGCTCCTGTGAAGGAGCAGCGAGACAGAGAGCATGTTCCAGACACTCTGTTTCCAAGGGAGAGGTATAGAAAGCTGGGAGGTGATTGCGATCTAATTGAACAGATTAGCGTTGTGAGGGGGGAGGTGTTAATGATTTTACTGGGTTTAAAAGTAGATAAATACCCAGGCTCAGACGCCATGCTGCTGTGTGAGACAAGGGAAGAGATTGCAGGGGCTCTGATGCTATTTTTCAAATCCTCTCTGGACAGATTCCATAGGAGTGGAGGACAGCTCCCATTATTCAACAAGGGAAGCAGGGAAAATCCCAGGTAATTACAGACCAGTGAGTTCAACATCAGCGGTAGGGAAATTATTAGAAAATATTCAGAGGGACAGAATTAATCAGCACTTGGAGGGGAAAGGATTGATCAAGGATAGTCAGCATGGCTTTGTTGGGGGAGGTTGTTGTAGGTAAAATAATACCTCTGAGACTAGTTGTGAGTCAAAGTACAGTGGTTTATTTTCACAAGCTTGTGGGAGTAGTCCGGCCCCTAACACGGTCTCCAGATTTCTAATTGAATACGAGTTAAGATCAAATATTTATACATATATTTTTGCCCCGGGTCACGTCCGCACTTTCTCACGATTATTGCTGTCTCAGCGATTCCATCCTTTGCGTAGTCTGCGTAATCGTGGCCATCTCAAGGCTGTCTGTTTTGTTGCCTCTATGTGGACTCATGTGGGTTGTTTAGATTATAAGTTTGCACAAACAAGTTAACTGACGTACAGGTGCCTACATAGCACTGTATATCAGTGAGGATGAATAGTATATAATGAATATATATGAATCTATGATTATACGATCACAGAAGGTATACATGTCAGCTCCACCGTGTTAAACAAAGGTAAATAATATAAAAGAACATAAAATGGAGTCTAGCTTAGCTTATACCAGCTGGGTTAGCCACATTCCTGAACACGATTAGCTGGGAAACAGCTGTTTCTCTTATCTGGTTTGGATACATGAAAACAAGCTGTACAATGCTTCTCACAAATCCCAAAGTATCACAAAGTTCGAGTTTGCACAAATCTTAAGTGTTACAAAGTTCATTAACCCATTCCTGTCTTCATTCCCCCCTTTTGGTCGGGCCATGGCCCCATAACCAACTTAGAACCAAATGTTATCAGCAAATGGGCCTGGCTCCTTTGTCAGGAGGTCTGCCCCCTCTGCCTGTACACTTGTACCCAGCATAATCCACGCTGTTACTGTTTTACAGCAAGCGTTCAATAATGCCATACAAACCCAGCAAGCAATTACAATTAATACAATCAATCCATGCATCAGGTATAAACGCCACGACCTGAACCGTAGACCCAGCCAGCCCGGAGGGTTATAATTGTGATATTGGTTCCCCTCATCCTGTATTGTTTTCGCCACATGTTTACTATGATCTGCCAAGTGAGTTAGATTCTCCGAAGCATTGGAAATATACAAACAGCATTCGGAGCCAACTATAGCACATGTTCCTCCTTGGGAGGCTAGCACATAATCGAGTGCCAATCGGTTCTGTGATGCCACGGTCCGAATAGCTACGACCCCTGCTGACATTTCAGAGACGGCCGTGCTCACCTCCTCGAACCCATCTTTAGTCTCATTTGCAATTTTCTCTCGGGTCGAGGCCATTCGTATAAGTTCCTGTGCTGCCTTTGCTGTCCCATAAAGTGGGTAGACCATCATGAAGAACCGTTCTGTCTCACTAATGGCTCGCTTAGCCCTAAGCAGGTGTATCTCGGGGTGGTCCCGTAAATCAGTGTAATGGTGAATATAAGGCACCACATATGCCAAATAACACGATCCTGCCCAATTCCAGGGAAGCCACGGATAGGCATTGTTTCCACAGACAAAATAGGTACCATTATATGCTGTCATCTCGCTTCCATAAGCGGAGGAGAGGGTAACCGGGACGGTGGCTATGGGGCACTGGATTGTGACCTGTTGTACCATGGCCCAAGCATCATTAGTGACATCAATCTGCCGTATACAGTAGCTACGGCCAACAGGTATGGTTCCATTTCTTGTCAGGCAGATAACTCCCCTTTGTTGATTTTTCACGATGAAGTAGGGTGGGGATCCTGATCTGTCGTAGCTGGGCTGGTAATTCTTCTTAAAGGTTGATAAAGTGCACCCTCCGCCCCCCCAGCTCTAAAACAACATCACTGTTGCTGATGTTAAATGTACCCTGCATGGTGGTACCTGATGGGGTTTTAAATGTCAGTTTCCTTGTCCCTTCCTGGGTTCCATTCTGATTTAAAACCCATTCTATCATTTCCGGAGCTGATAAAGGGATAGGGAATAAAGGAATTCCTCCCTTTCCTCCGTGCGTGGGAATGTGTGAACAGACCCAGCACTTGCTCAGATTCGATTGTGATGCATACAGATAAGACATATACACAAAGGTGTTCACACAATAGACAGAGTCATCATTACAGAGATTATCACTGTGCTTCATCCCTAAATCCTCATAATTCCATCTATACTTTCCCGCTATGGCTAACAGGGCCAGGGTCGTGAGTATCAGCATGAGAAGCATCTTATCACTTACTAATAACCCTGCGCGACTGTTATACAATGGTTCAAAGGCTATACCGCCGCGTGCAACTTCCCGCAAACCCATTCAGCTTGCTTGTAAGTTGGCCGTCTCACGTATCTGTGAATTGAACACATTACATGTTTTCCAATTGGTGCCAGTGTATTCTGTTAACTGAGTCCAATGCTTCCAGACACCCCTGCCTTGCATATCTATGCAGGCATAGGTGTCTCCACTGATAATAACCTCATAAGGACCATTCCATTTGGGGGCGAACCCAGGGTAATAACCTTGCTGCCCACCGGGGGTACCTCCGGGGTCTGTTCTAGTTTATTGTGCTCATCTATCACTATTTGTTTGTCCCGTACTGTTTTCCGCGTATCTTTTAATTGGGAGCTTAACTCTAATACATATCGTCTAACCCTGTCCCGTAATGGGCCTACAGCTGCCCCTCCGGTAATGATGGACTCGGGCAGTTGCATAGCCCTTCCGGTCATTAGCTCGCATGGTGTCAGCCCAGTGGTCAGATTTGTGGTGGCCCTGAGTTTCATTAATATGGCGGGTAATACTTCTGTCCATCTGTTTCCTGATTCCTGCATGGCCTTTGCCAGAGAGGTCTTAAGCGTCCTGTTCATACGTTCCACCATTCCCGAGCTTTGAGGGTGGTAGGGTATGTGAAACTTCTGTTTTATCCCCATCAGTTGACATATGGTCTTTACAACCTTCCCCGTAAAGTGCGTGCCTTGATCGGAATCTATTTGCAAAGGCGCCTCCCACTTGGGATAACTTCCTCAGCTAGTATTCTAGCCACTGTAGTGGCAGAACAATTTTTCATCGGGAATGCTTCTACCCATCTGGTGAATTGGTCAATTAGTACCAAGCAGTAGGTTCTTCCGTGTGACTGCGGGAGAGGTCCTGTAAAGTCAATTTGCAGGTGTTCCCAGGGACCCTTGGGGCGAGGCGGGTGCCCCATCTTGATTTTTATGGGTCTTCCGAGGTTGCACTGTGCACAGGTTATGCACCGGTGACAATATCAAGCAATGTCCCGTCCCATTCCTTTCCACCACCATTCCTTCCCTATACTGGTCATCATGGCATCCCTTCCCACATGCGACAGCCCATGATGTAACCGCATCAGAGTATGCTGGATACATTCCGGGGCTAGGACTTTATCATTTAATCTCCATACCCTCCCCCCCCCCCCCCCCCCCCCCTTCCATCAGGTGTAGCTCCTTGAGTTTTCCACCTCACACATTCTTTTTCCGGGGTATCAGCATGTAGCTGTGAGATGTCTATCGGGGGTTCGGTTTTAGCCAAGGCGGCCGGCAAGGCCTGCACTTCCCCTGTTTCCAAGGCAGATCATGCCGCTTTGTCAGCTGCCTGGTTCCCCTTAAAGATATGCCACTCAGGACTTTGCTTGTATGGTTCCTTTTAGTGTCTCTTTACCTTCAATACCCCAGCTTCCGATGGGCGCTCGCTGACTTCCAATAAGGTTGTTATTTTCTGGCCATGTTTAATTGGAATGCCTCCTATTGTGATAAATCCCCTTCTCCCCCAAATGGTCATATAGTCATGTATAATTCCGAACGCATATCTACTATCGGTGTGAATGTTGACCTTTTTCCCCGCCGCCTCGGTAAAAGTCTGAGTTAAGGCTACCAGTTCCACCACTTGCGCTGACATGCCTCCCTCTATCCTTCCCACTTGAACAATTTGTAAGTCCGCATTCACTACCGCCCATCCTGTTCGTGGTGACCCATCTACATATTTCCGTGATCCATCCACAAACAGGACCATATCTGGTGCCTCCAGGGCACCTCTTTTATTCTACCTTCCTCTACCTCCTCATCTGCGTCCCCACACGTGTGTGGGTTTCCTTCACCTAACATTCCTTCTGCGGGGTTCATTCCCATGTCTCGTACAATGGTGATGGACTTAGTGGGTGGGAGAAGCACTGCCTCCCACTTCGTCCTTCTCATGTTTGAGACAGACCGCAATTTTCCTGTGTTCACCATTTCCATCAAGGTATGTTTGGTGTGTGAAACAATATTCCCCGTCATGATGATGGGCTCGCTGACCTTTACTGCCCATGCCGCGTTATCTAGTGCGGCTATACATCTGGGTAACCCGGTTACTACGGGGCCCTCCACTGTGGAATAATAATCCATGGGTCGCTGTTTGTCCCCATGGACCTGTGTAACTACTGCCGAATAAAACCCCCCTTCATTATTACAATAGATATGAAAATCTTTACTAGCATTGGGCAGTCCAAGTCCCGGAGCTGTCATTAGTTCTGCTTTTAGTTTACTATATGCTTCTTCCTGTTCTGATCCCCATTCTATAACTTCTAGAGCGGGTTTCCCCCCTTTTACTAGCCTTTGTATTGGTTCGGCGAGCCTTGCGAATTCCGGTATAAAGTTGCGGCTGTAATTAAACAACCCCAAAACCTTCCTTACCCCTCGGTCGGTTACTGGTCTTGGCATTTGCTGTATGGCTGTTTTCCTGTCCAATGGCATTTCTTTCGTCCCCTGGGATATCAGGTGTCCCAAATATAACACCTGCACTTCCCTATTTGGGCCTTCCTGGGGCTCGCCTTTAGTCCCTGTTCTAAACCATCTACACCATCACTGGAACACTACCAGCCACAGATTACTCTTCCCTGCAGGGGCAAGAGAGCGGGAGAGATGGCTGTGGCTGGTAGTGTACCAGTGATGGTGTATCCCTTTACAGGCCCAGCTTGGTCCTTCTCCAGTGTCTCCTCTTGGACTTGTACTGATCTTGTAGCCAGTTTTCATGTGGATCCACTGTGGAATCGGCCGGTTCTGCTTCATCTCCTTAGCGAGGAATTGCTTCATCCTGAAGCTTTTGTGGGATGGCATGGCCGCACGTCCACTCCTGCAGGAGGGATTCGTTCCTCCGGTGGGGAGGAGGGATCGCCCGCAGAGTGGCAGCAAACCCACCCCCACCCGACCAGAGGATGATCTGGGTTCCCCGCCCCCCCACCCCCCCCGAACCGATCAGAGGATGACCGTCAGAGAGCCGCTCTCTCCGCTTTCTGCTTTTTTTTTCTTTCGCGCTCGGGCGCGCTCTGTCAGATTTTTTTCGAACTGTGCATGCGCAGTTCAGAGCTCCGATCGGTCCGCCAGCGCTAAGCCCCGCCCACAGTGTGGATTGGACCGGAGCCGGCAAAACGTGTATGGGCGCGCCGGAAAGAGGATTCCAGACGCGGATCTATTTGACGCCCAGATTCAGCACTGAGACTCAAAATGGTAAAATCAGGCCCATAGACACACACACACATAGACACACACAGACATAGACACACACACACACACACACACATAGACACACACAGACATAGGCACACACACACACACACACAGATACACACACACACACAGTCACACATAGACACACACAGACATAGACTCTCTCACACACCTACATCTCTCTCTGTCCCTCTGAGTCCTCCCTCCCCACCCTAGGTGGAAGACCCTGGATGCGAAACTAGTCAGATTATTTTAGCTGAAATTATCTTGTGGATCAGAAACTAAAGTTTCAGGAAGAAAGTAAAGGGAGGAGAGAGAAGCTCAGGAGAAAAGACAGGAGAAGGGAATCCCAATAGGGAAGGAGCAACATGCTTCCCAAAAACCCGAGAGAAAGTTCTGGGCAAAGAGCGACAGGGAGCTGTGTTTACCTCAGGATCATTGAAACACCCTCAGCCTAGGGATCATTTTCATTCTCCTGGATTATTCACAAATTTGTCCCTAAATTTGAAGAGGAAACGGAAACTTTCTTCTTTGATGAACTGGTATCTCGATTCGAATGGCCAGTGGACTATTCCTCTCTCTTGGTTCAAGAGCAGTGAGTGGGAAAGGCTGGTGAGCATTCTTCCAATCGGCTCCACCAGTTCCAATCAGACACCGGCTGCTGGGAGTCCCTGATGTGGAGATGCCGGCGTTGGACTGGGGTGAACACAGTAAGAAGTCTCACAACACCAGGTTAAAGTCCAACAGGTTTATTTGGTAGCAAATACCATAAGCTTTCGGAGCGCTGCCCCTTCGTCAGATGGAGTCACTCACTCCATCTGACGAAGGAGCTGTGCTCCGAAAGCTTATGGTATTTGCTACCAAATAAACCTGTTGGACTTTAACCTGGTGTTGTGAGACTTCTTACTGTGGAGTCTCTGTCACCAGAGGACAGGTGTTTCACCAACAGTGCCAGAACTCCCAGGAGGAATCCACACACCCTCCTGCAATTTGAAAGAATTAAATAGCTTTGGACTGGTCGGTCTGAGGCCTGAACATCAACCACCCCGACAAGAGGTTAAGAGAAATCTTGCTGCTAGGTGTGTCCCATACTGCCTCAAAACTCTCAGAGGAACAAAAGATTCCCATATCAATAACTACAATTTAACTGTCTTGGGTCTGTGTGTGTGTCAGTCTGTGTGGGGGTATCTGTTGTGGGTATGTGTGTGGGTGTCTGGGTAAGTGTGTATGTGAGTGTGTGTGGGTGTGTTTGTGGATATGTGTGTGGGTGTCTGGATCAGTGTGTATGTGGGCAGATGGGTCTGGGTCTGTGTGGGTGTCTGTGGGTCAGTCTATCTGGGTGAGTCTACCACCCCTTCACCTCAAATAGTTTTTATATAGTCTGTAAGAAAAATGCAAATTAATTAGAAGCAAAATGCTGTGAATGCTGGAAACCTGAAATTAAAACAGAAAATGCTGGAAAAACTCAGCAGGTCTGGACAGAGAAAGAGTTAACATTGCGAGTTTGACTAACTACAGAACTAAATAAAAATAACTTTCTTTGATTTCTGGGCTGGTTTCAGACAGAATTACTGATAATTTTCACCAGATGTCAACTCTGAAGAGTTGATGTGGATGTGGATTGGAAACCCTCATTATTTCAATATTTAAAAGAATCCTCACATAAGGAAAGAGATATTGAGGGTGTTACAAATGAAATATGCAAAATCAACAAGACAGCACAATTGAGTTGCTGTTAATGCATTGTGTGAAAGAACACAACAGTTAAACCAGCATGAAAATATTAAGAACATAAATTGCTGCCGTGACAATAAAACTCTGTCACCACATTTAATAAGTTCCTGAAAAGTGGAGCAACTTCCTAAACACTGACACAATAACCTGATACAGTTTCTCCAGGTTACATCCTGCTTGATTTTACTGTAACCTTTCAACAACATTCATAAGAATATAAGAACTAGGAGCAGGAGTAGGCCATCTGGCCCCTCGAGCCTGCCCCGCCATTCAATAAGATCATGGCTGATCTTTTTGTGGACTCAGCTCCACTTACCCGCCCACTCACCATAACCCTTAATTCCTTTACTGTTCAAAAATGTATCTATCCTTGTCTTAAAAACATTCAATGAGGTAGCCTCAACTGCTTCACTGGGCAGGGAATTCCACAGATTCACAATCCTTTGTGTGAAGAAGTTCCTCCTCAACTCAGTCCTAAATCTGCTTCCCCTTATTTTGAGGCCATGCCCCCTAGTTCTAGTTTCACCCGCCAGTGGAAACAACTTCCCTGCTTCTACCTTATCTTTCCCTTCATAATCTTTTATGTTTCTATAAGATCCCCCCTCATTCTTCTGAATTCCAATGAGTATAGCCCCAGGCTACTCCGTCTCTCCTCATAAGCCAACCCTCTCAACTCTGGAATCAACCTAGTGAATCTCCTCTGCACCCCCTCCAGTGCCAATATATCCTTTCTCAAGTAAGGAGACCAAAACTGTACACAGTACTCCAGTTGTGGCCTCACCAGCACCTTATACAGCTGCAACATAACCTCGCTGTTTTTAAACTCAATTCCTCTCGCAATAAAGGACAACATTCTATTTGCCTTCTTAATTACCTGCTGCACCTGCAAACCAACTCCTTGAGATTCCTACACAAGGACACAAATAATATCCATTTTGCTGTTATTCCTACCAAAATGGATGACCTCACATTTACCAACATTGTACTCCATCTGCCAGACCCTCGCCCACTCACTTAGACTTTCTATAACCCTCTGCAGACTTTCAGCATCCTCTGCACACTTTGCTCTGCCACTCATCTTAGTGTCATCTGCGAATCTTGACACACTACACTTGGTCTCCAAATCCAAGTCATCTATGTAAATTGTAAACAATTGGGGTCCCAACACTGATCCCTGAGGCACACCACTAGTCACTGATCGCCAACCAGAAAAACACCCATTTACCCCCACTCTTTGCTTTCTGTTAGTTAACCAATCCTCTATCCATGCTAATACATTACTCGTAACACCGTGCACCTTTATCTTATGTAGCAGTCTTTGGTGCGGCACCTTGTCAAATGCCTTCTGGAAATCCAGATACATCACATCCACAGGTTCCCCATTGTCCACTGCACATGTAAGGTTCTCAAAGAATTCCACCAAATTAGCCAAACATGACCTGCCCTTCATGAACCCATGCTGCGTCTTACCAATGGGACAATCTATATCCAGATGTCTCGCTATTTCTTCCTTGATGATAGATTCGAGCATTTTCCCTAGTACAGAAGTTAAGCTAACCGGCCTATAGTTACCCACCTTTTGTCTACCTCCTTTTTTAGACAGTGGCGTCAATTTGTTGTTTTCCAGTCTGCGGGAACCACCCCAGAGTTCAGTGAATTTTGGTAAATTACCACTAGTGCATTTGCTATTTCTCCCGCCATCTCTTTTAGTACCCTGGGATGCATTCCATCAGGGCCAGGAGACTTGTCTACCTTTAGCCCCATTAATTTGCCCAACACTACCTCTTTCGTGATAATGATAGTTTCTAGGTCCTCACCTGCCATAGCCTTCCTGTCATCAATTTTTGGCATGTTATTTGTGTCTCCCACTGTGAAGACCGACACAAAATACCTGTTCAATGCCTCAGCCGTTTTCTCATTTCCAGTTATTACATCCCCCTTCCCGTCCTCTAAAGGACCAATGTTTACTTTCGCCACTCTTTATCATTTTATATATTTGTAGAAACTTTTGCTATTTGTTTTTATATTCTGAGCTAGTTTACTCTCATAATCCATCTTACTTTTCTCTTTAGCTTTTTTCGTGGCTTCCTGCTGACCTTTAAAGATTTCCCAATACTCTAGTTTCCCACTAATCTTTGCCACTTTGTATGCATTTTCTTTCAATTTGATACCCTCCTTTATTTCCTTAGATATCCATGGCTGATTATCTCTTTTTCTACAGTCCTTCCTTATCACTGGTATATACTTTTCCTGATGTGGAGATGCCGGCGTTGCACTTGGATGAACACAGTAAGAAGTCTCACAACACCAGGTTAAAGTCTAACAGGTTTATTGCTACCAAATAAACCTGTTGGACTTTACCCTGGTGTTGTGAGACTTCTTACTGTGTTCACCCCAGTCCAACGCCGGCATCTCCTCATCATGACTGCCATCGACACCGCAAACTGCCGGCTCCAAGTGGAGAGGATCTCCAAGAAGATCGTGCATATCGACACAGACATCAAGTTCCTACAAACATGCAAGAAAGCAGACAAGATACCGAAAGGACTACGGATCACGAACCCACTCAGGTCAACCTATAACACAGACTACGCTGAGAGACTTTGCCATCGCACCTCTCTCACACTCCTCAAACACCTCATACACCAACTCTACAGCAAACGCCGCAGCCTGGAAACCAAGATCGAATCCATATTCTCAACTTGCGCTCGGGACGCAGACCAGCTGCGAAACTCTGCCGAGCAGACGAGACAAAGCAACTACACCATCTACATGCACACCAAGAACAGGAAACTTGAGAAACTCGGCATCACCACCAGCAGCAACCAAGCCTCCCCCGGTACCACAGTAGAAAACAGTACCACTGCAGGGAAGTCCATTGTCAACTTATCGGACTACACACTTCAGCCAGATGAAATCGAAGTTCTCAGCCGAGGGCTCAACTTTTGTCCCACTACCAAAATAGACCCCATCAGTCTCGCAGCGGACACAGAGGAATTCATCAGGCGAATGAGGCTGCGGGAGTTCTTCCACAAACCCCAAGAGGCCAACAGTGAACACAATGAGACAGCCAATGAACCGGAACAGCAGACAGAGAGACCCGCAGTGCAACCGAAGAGGAAAGAGTCGAATTGGACTCCTCCGGAAGGCCGCTGCCCTCGACTTGACATGTATGCCCAAGCCATCAGGAGGTGCGTCAACACCAGATTCATCAGCCGCACTCACAAGACAGCCCCGAACATCACCCAAGCACAACGCAACGCCATCCACGCTCTCAAGACCAACCGCAACATTGTCATCAAACCAGCAGACAAAGGAGGGGCCATCGTCATACTGAACAGAACGGATTACTGCAAAGAAGTGTACCGACAACTGAACAACGAGGAACACTACAGACAGTTACCCACAGATCCGACCAAAGAACACACCCGTCAACTCAACACTCTGATCAAAATCTTTGATCCGGACCTTCAAAACACCCTCCGTGCTCTCATCCCACGTACTCCACGCGTTGGAGATCTCTACTGCCTCCCAAAGATACACAAGGCAAACACACCCGGCCGTCCCATCGTTTCAGGCAATGGAACCCTGTGCGAGAACCTCTCCGGCTATGTCGAGGGCATCTTGAAACCCATTGTACAAAGAACCCCCAGCTTTTGTCGTGACACTACAGACTTCCTACAGAAACTCGGCACACATGGAGCAGTTGAACCAGGAGCACTCCTCGTCACAATGGATGTCTCGGCACTCTACACCAGCATCCCCCACGATGATGGCATTGCTGCAACGGCCTCAGTACTCAATGCCGTCAACTGCCAGTTTCCAGATGCAATTTTACAACTCATCCGCTTCATCCTGGACCACAATGTCTTCACCTTCAACAACCAGTTCTTCATCCAGACACACGGAACAGCCATGGGGACAAAATTCGCACCTCAATATGCCAACATCTTCATGCACAGGTTCGAACAAGACTTCTTCACCGCACAGGACCTTCAACCGATGCTATACACTAGATACATCGATGATATTTTCTTCCTTTGGAGTCATGGTGAGCAATCACTGAAACAACTATATGATGACATCAACAAGTTCCATCCCACCATCAGACTCACCATGGACTACTCTCCGGAATCGGTTGCATTCTTCGACACATGCATCTCCATTAAGGACGGTCACCTCAGCACCTCACTGTACCGCAAGCCCACGGATAACCTCATGATGCTCCACTTCTCCAGCTTCCACCCTAAACACGTTAAAGAAGCCATCCCCTACGGACAAGCCCTCCGAATACACAGGATCTGCTCGGATGAGGAGGATCGCAACAGACACCTCCAGACGCTGAAAGATGCCCTCATAAGAACAGGATATGGCGCTCGACTCATCGATCAACAGTTCCGACGCGCCACAGCGAAAAACCGCACCGACCTCCTCAGAAGACAAACATGGGACACGGTGGACAGAGTACCCTTCGTCGTCCAGTACTTCCCCGGAGCGGGGAAGCTACGGCATCTCCTCCGGAGCCTTCAACATGTCATTGATGAAGACGAACATCTCGCCAAGGCCATCCCCACACCCCCACTGCTTGCCTTCAAACAACCACGCAACCTCAAACAGACCATTGTCCGCAGCAAACTACCCAGCCTTCAGGAGAACAGTGACCACGACACCACACAACCCTGCCACAGCAACCTCTGCAAGACGTGTCGGATCATCGACACGGATGCCATCATCTCACGTGAGAACACCATCTACCAGGTACACGGTACCTACTCTTGCAACTCGGCCAACATTGTCTACCTGATACGCTGCAGGAAAGGATGTCCCGAGGCATGGTACATTGGGGAAACCATGCAGACGCTACGACAACGGATGAATGAACACCGCTCGACAATCACCAGGCAAGACCGTTCTCTTCCTGTGGGGGAGCACTTCAGCAGTCACAGGCATTCAGCCTTGGATCTTCGGGTAAGCGTTCTCCAAGGCGGCCTTCACGACACATGACAGCGCAGAGTCGCTGAGCAGAAACTGATCGCCAAGTTCCGCACACATGAGGACGGCCTAAACCGGGATGTTGGATTTATGTCACATTATCAGTAACCCCCACAGCTTGCCTCCTGGGCTTGTAGAATCTCACTAGCTGTTCTGTCTGGAGACAATACACATTTCTTTAACCTGTGTTTAATGTTCCCTCCACCCACATTGTCTGTACCTTTAAGACCTGGCTGGCTGTAGGATTCGCATTCTAATCAGTATTCTGCAACTTGATTTTGTCTGTTTGCACTGTTTGAGAGCACATTTCCACTCCATCTGACGAAGGAGCAGTGCTCCGAAAGCTTATGGTATTTGCTACCAAATAAACCTGTTGGACTTTAACCTGGTGTTGTGAGACTTCTTACTATATACTTTTCCACCATGAACAACATCTTTCCAGCTCACTGAAAAGTCCCAAAGCGTTTGTCCCCAGGATTTGATACCAGCCCCATCAGGAAAGGTTGGAGCAGTTATTCAAAAGCTTGATGAAGAGCGATGGAAACAAGGAAAGTGTGAGGCGGGGGAGTGAGAACTGATTTGGATCACTGAACCTTTGGTTGTTTTGTCTTCAGCTTCCTCAGTCCCTCCAGTCTGGAATTCCCTTGCTAAACGCTCCATAAAACCATAAGATATAGGAGCAGAATTAGGCCACTCGGCCCATCGAGTCTGCTCCGCCATTCAATCATGGCTGATATTTTTCTCATCCCCATTCTCCTTTTTCCCCATAACCCCTGATCCCCTTATTAATCAAGAACCTATCTATCTCTGTCTTAAAGACAATGACCCGGCCTCCACGGCCTTCTGCGGCAAAGAGTTCCGCAGATTGCACGTTCTCTCCATGTCTGCGTGGGTTTCATCCGGGTGCTCTGGTTTCTGTGCGGGTTAGGTTGATTGGCCATGCTAAATTGCCACTTAGTGTCAGGGAGACTAGCTGGTGTAAATGCATGGGGTTACGGGAATAGGGCTTGGGTGGGATTGTGGTTGGTACAGACTCAATGGGCCGAATGGCTTCCTTCTGTACTGTAGGGATTCTATGATTCTATGAGATTCACCACTCTCTGGCTGAAGAAATTCCTCCTCATCTCTGTTTTAAAGGATTGTCCCTTTAGCCTGAGTTTGTGCCCTCTGGTTCTAGTTTTTCCTACTAGTGGAAACATCCTCTCCACGTCCACTCTATCCAGGCCTCGCAGTATCCTGTAAGTTTCAATAAGATCCTCCCTCACCCTTCTAAACTCCAACGAGTACAGACCCAGAGTCCTCAACCGTTCCTCATACGACAAGCTCTTCATTCCAGGGATCATTCTTGTGAACCTCCTTTGGACCCTTTCCAAGACCAGCACATCCTCCCTTAGATATGGGGCCCAAAACTGCTCACAATACTCCAAATGAGGTCTGACCAGAGCCTTATACAGCCCCAGAAGTACATCCCTGCTCTTGTATTCTACCCCTCTCGACATGAATGCTAACATTGCATTTGCCTTCCTAACTGCCGACTGAACCTGCACGTTAACCTTAAGAGAATCTTGAACAAGGACTCCCAAGTCCCTTTGTGTTTCTGATTTCTTGAGCATTTTCCCATTTAGAAAACAGTCTAGGTCTCCATTCCTCCTTCCAAAGTGCATAACCTCACACTTTTCCACATTGTATTCCATCTGCCACTTCTTTGCCCACTCTCCTAACCTGTCCAAGTCCTTCTGCAGCCCCCCTGCTTCCTCAATACTACCTGCCCCTCTACATATCTTTGTATCATCTGCAAACTTAGCAACAGTGCCTTCAGTTCCTTCCTCCAAATCGTTAATGTATATTGTGAAAAGTTGTGGTCCCAGCACCAACCCCTGAGGCACACCACTAGTCACCGGCTGCCATCCTGAAAAAGACCCCTTTATCCCCACTCTCTGCCTTCTGCCAGTCAGCCGATCCTCTATCCTTACTAGGATCTTACCCTTAACACCATGGCCCCTTAGCTTATTTAACAGTCTTCTATGCGGCACCTTGTCAAAGGCCTTCTGGAAATCTAAATAAATCATGTCCACTGGTTCTCCTTTATCCAACTTCCTTGTTATCTCCTCAAAGAACTCGAACAGATTTGTCAGACATGACCTCCCCTTGACAAAGCCGTGCTCACTCAGTCCTACTTTATCATGCACTTCCAAGTACTCTGTGATCTCATCTTTAATAATGGACTCTAAAATCTTGCCAATGACCAAAGTCAGGCTAACCGGCCTATAATTTCCCATCTGCTGCCTCCCTCCTTTCTTAAACAGCGGTGTTACATTAGCTACTTTCCAGTCCTCTGGGACCCTCCCTGCCTCCAGTGATTCCTGAAAGATCACCACCAATGCCTCCACAATTTCCTCAGCTATCTCCTTTAGAACCCTGGGGTGCAGTCCATCCGGTCCAGGTGATTTATCCACCTTCAGACCTTTTGCTTTCCCCAGAATCTGCTCCTTAGTGAAGGCCACTACAGTCACCTGTGCCCCTCTGACTCTCCTGGAGCTCTGGCATCCCACTGGTGTCTTCCACCATGAAGACTGATGCAAAGTAACTATTCAGTTCCTCTGCCATTGCTTTGTTTCCTATTATTACTTCTCCAGTCTCCTTTTCCAGTGGTCCAATGACTATTTTTGCCTCTCTCTTACCTTTTATATGTTGAAAAAAACTCTATCTTCTTTTATATTACCAGCTAGCTTACACTCATTTCATCTTCTCCCCCCTATTGCTTTTTTAGTTGTCCTCTGCTCACTTTTAAAGGCTTCCCAATCCTCTGGCTTCCCTCTAATCCGTGCCACTTTGTATGCTTTTTCTTTTGCTTTTATGCTGTCCTTGACTCCCCCGTCAGTCATGGGTCCCTCGTTCTCCCCTTTAGCATCTCTGCTCCTCACCCCAGACCCCAAAACAAACCTCTCTGTCTGTGGTTCCATGTCCAATTCTTTGTCAATATTCTTGTGATTTGCACTGGAACATGTTACAATTAGAAATATACTTTGTGGTTTGATAGCTCTATATCTCTGCCACACTATCAAAGACTTGAGTCATTCGGATTCGGACAATTTACTCTTGAACAGAGCTGAAGGGGAGTTTGGAATCATTCACCCAGGATTTGGGCCCCTGACTGACTCTATCCAGGGGTGAGATCCATAGCGCTGGGCAGAGCTGAGGAATGTGTTAAAACACTGAGGCGCAAAGGAGAAAAGGCTCATTGGGTGGTTCTCGTAATCACAGAATCCCTACAGTGCAGAAGGAGGCCATTCAGCCCATCGAGTCTGCACTGACAACAATCCCACCCAGGCCCAATCCCTGTAACACCAAATATTTACCCCGCTAATCTATGCATCCCGGGACATTAAGGGGCAATTTAGCATGACCAATCCACCTAATTCGCACATCTTTGGACTGTGGAAGGAAACCGGAGGACCCGGAGGAAACCCATGCAGACATGGGGAGAACATGCAATCTCTACACAGACAGTGACCCAAGCCGGGAATCGGTCCCTGGCGCTGTAAGGCAGCAGTGCTAACCACTGTGCCACCCGCTCTGTGCCACCCGCTCTGTGCCACCCGCTCTGTGCCACCCGCTCTGTGCCACCCAATGCCGCCTCATGGTGCAGGTTACAGTTCGTTAAATAAATCTTTGTCGTCTTCGGTACGTTACCAATAGGTCTTGTAACAATATACCGACATACTGCCAATGGTCAGCAAACTAGCTTTTAGGTATTAACATACCTCTAACCCACACTAACACTGTCTGGGTCACGTGCCTTCTTACATCACTGTGTAGGTGGTACTGCACTCACTCCCACATTAACCCTGTATATACCAGACCGTTATACTACACCTCCCCCAGCTCTTTATCACATGAATGTAGAGTTACATTTGTTTACTTAAAGTCTTACTTTGTTATAAGTTTTATGCATTTACCTCATTGTTGCAACCCTAATGCTAGCCCAATATTATTACTATTACGGTATAAACATTAACAAATTCTCACTGACCCATCTCCCTCCCCACCCCCCTCAAAGTCCTTGAATTTGGAGGTTTAGGCAGTCTGGAGGGCAAATCTGACCCTTCCACATCTCACTCACCGTTCCGTCAGGGGTGGTAGGCTGGTGCTTCTGCTTCTTGTTGTTGGTTTGGAGCTGGGACGGACGTTTGGGTTTACTTTCATTCTTCACGGCACGGTAGCACAGTGGTTAGCACTGCTGCTTCACAGCTCCAGGAACCTGGGTTCGATTCCCGGCTCGGGTCACTGTCTGTGCGGAGTTTGCACATTCTCCTCGTGTCTGCGTGGGTTTCCTCCGGGTGCTCCGGTTTCCTCCCATAGTCCAAAGATGTGCGGGTTAGGTTGATTGGCCATGCTAAAATTGCCCTTAGTGTCCTGAGATGTGTAGGTTAGAGGGATTAGCGGGTAAAATATGTAGGGATATGGGGGTAGGGCCTGGGTGGGATTGTGGTCGGTGCAGACTCGATGGGCCGAAAGGCCTCTTTCTGCACTGTAGGGTTTCTATGATTTCTATGATTCTCTCCCATCACTTTCAGCCACGTTCAAGATGAATGGCGGAGCAGGCTCAAAGGGCCGAATGGCCTACTCCTGCTTCTAGTTTCCATTGACCCACATTTGGTCTCTTTAGCTGTTGTGTTGATCCACACTTGCTGTTGTCTTGGTCGTTTCTTGTGGGGTTCCTGAACAAGATATTCGTCTCCTTGCCTCTGACTTTCTTCTTTCTCCATTTGTTAACGACCAGATCAGAAACACCAAGGTATTTTATGAAGTTAGCCTCTGCCCTATCTTTAACATTTGGTTTGGCGTTAAGGCGAGCACAAATCTGGAATTAAGAATCCACTGATGACCATGAAACTATTGTCAATTATTGTAAAAACCCATCTGGTTCACTGATGTTCTTTAAGGAAGGAAAACTGCCATCCTTGCCTGGTCTGGCCTACATGTGACTCCAATGTGGTTGACTCTTACATGCCCTCTGAAATGGCCAAACAAACCACTCAGTTTAAGGGCAGTTGAGGATGAGCAGTAAGTGCTGGCCCAGCCAGCCACCGCCACATCCCATGAATGAATATAAAGAAAATAAGTTTCACTCCAGGTATGATTCAAGTGAGCCACTAGGCAGCTTTTATCAAAACAAACTTTATTTAAAAACACAGAATATATCAAAAAGAATTAGCATAAATTTTACAATTAAAATACTTAAACATGACAAAGTATAATTCTTAAAAGCGAACTACCTCTTTTGTTCCAATTTAAAGTAATATCCCCATTGACATACACGCTGCTTCAGAATTAGTTAGCACAAAAAACAAGTATGTTTGCGTGGTGCTAATTTTCCAACCTTTTAACACTTCCAGACAGAGATCCAGACAGCAGTTTCCAGAGAAGGATCTATCCTCAAACGGCAGAACATCAGAGAAATAAACCTAGTCTCTGGCAGCTCCCAGTCTCCAGACTTCAGAGAGGGGAAACGAAAGGCACTGCTGTCTCTCAACTCAAAGCAGCAAAGCAGCTTGAACATTGTGTAAGTCTAGCTTCACCTCATCACCATACGTATCAATCATCCCAATCAAGCCCCACTCTGCAAAATTCCAGGGGGACACCAAGAACAGCATTAGTTCAGATGAAGCAATTATACCGCTGCAGTAACAATACAGGATGCCGGTTGTGGTCAGAAGGTCTTTGATAAAATGGAAGGGACGACTGGAAATGTCCTGCACTAAAACATGATTAAAATACATTTCTTAAAGGCCCAGTATCATCACAAATGATGGAGATTCCTGTGGCAAGAAGAAGGTTTACGTTCAGCTCTGCATTTTGCTGTTGATATGAGGGATTAGTACCAGGTTCTAACATCCCTTGTTGCTGTGGCATGTCACAGTGTGTGCACGGTGGGTGCTGTGTCGACTATCTGTAAGTTGCCATGGTTGGAGGTAGAGGCTGATCACTCTCTGGTACCACACTACTGGCAGTGCCATGGTCACTTTGTGTGCCGTAGGTTGGTCTCAACATTGGGGACTTTCCAGGAACTAGACTGATAATCAAACCTGCTCCTCAATGAATCAGAATCATACAACACAGAAGAGGCCCTTTGGCCCATTGAGTCCACACCGACCAATGAGAGAAGAGATCAAAGGGATACCCGAGTCTGAATCTTTGTTGTTTGAGCAGCAAGAACTGTGTTGTTCCGACTAGCTAACAACATGGATAGTCTTTACATCCTCCATTCTCTGGAGAAGTTCCAGGTCCACACAGGCACATCTGCTCAGCAGAGAGGAAGGCTGGTTATGGGTGGCATGTATCAGCTGAAAGCTTTGTGTACTGTCTGTATTGTATTCTCTTCACTGATGGGTTTTCCTGGGCAGAGTACAATTCCTCTGTGCCACCTTTCAACTCACAATCTGTCACTGTGCTTCTCCAAATGTTCTTGAACAACCTCTAACCCTAACCGTTTGTGAGAACATTTACCTCCCCTCTACATTCTTGATTTTCATCTCTTTGGGAATGGAATGATTTTCCAAGATTTCTTCCAAATGTGTAACTGTTTCCATTAGCTACAATCTCATTATTGTCTCTCTGGCTTCCTCCCAGAATAACGAACATTCCGTGTCAGCTGACACGGCGAACTGCTCCACCAGTTCTTTCAGAGCGTTAATAAATTAATTTTTTGTGAGACCCAGGGACAGACTTGGAGCAGCTGAATCCCTGTACGATGTGAAGGTCTTACAACAGGTTTGCCTTTTCGTTACAAGAACCAAGTATTTGGGCTTGAAGTTTCTTCTAATTTACTCGAGTTTTGTTGAGTTTTTTTCCCAGCCGTTTTGCTGCTCAAAGTATTCATTATTCCATTATGTTGCCAAAGAGGAAGGTTCTCTGGGCTTGTTATTCTTTCCTATCACCCTCGAGGGAACATGCTGGGCTGGCACCCTCCCCATTTCCTTTATAAACGCCCCCCCACTGCTCTTCTGCAGATTTTCCCATTTGTACCTGTTCCCAGTCTACTGTGGCCAGATCCTGTCTTATTTTACTAAAATCCACTCTCCCCGATCCAAAACATTTTTTTTTCAGCTTGTCTATTTCCTTGTCCATATCAAGCTGAGATTGTACTACGTTGTGATCGCTATCACTAAAATGCTCCCCCATCACCACCTCAACTTTGGTCACAGAAGACAGAGGGTGGTAGTGGAAGGGTTTTTTTCCGGCTGGAGGCCTGTGACTAGTGGTGTTCCGTAGGGCTCTGTATTGGGACCTCTGCTGTTTGTGATTTATATAAACGATCTGGAAGAAGGTGTAACTGGGCTGATCAGTAAGTTTGCGGATGACACAAAAATGGCTGGACTTGCAGATAGTGAGGAACATTGTCAGAGGCTACAGAAGGATATAGATAGGCTGGAAATTTGGGCAAAGAAATGGCAGATGGAGTTCAATCCAGATAAATGTGAAGTGATGCATTTTGGCAGAACTAATGTAGGGGGGAGCTATACGATAAATGGCAGAACCATAAAGGGTGTAGATACACAGAGGGACCTGGGTGTGCAAGTCCACAGATCCTTGAAGGTGACGTCACAGGTGGAGAAGGTAGTGAATAAGGCATATGGCATGCTTGCCTTTATAGGACGGGGCATAGAGTATAAAAGTTGGGGTCTGATGTTGCAGATGTATAGAACGTTGGTTCGGCCGCATTTGGAATACTGCGCCCAGTTCTGGTCGCCACACTACCAGAAGGACGTGGAGGCTTTAGAGAGAGTGCAGAGGAGGTTTACCAGGATGTTGCCTGGTATGGAAAGGCTTAGTCATGAGGAGAGATTGGGTAAACTGGAGCTGTTCTCACTGGAAAGACGGAGGATGAGGGGTGACCTAATAGAGGTGTATAAAATTATGAAAGGCATAGATAGGGTGAACGGTGGGAAGCTTTTTCCCAGGTCAGTGGTGATGTTCACGAGGGGTCATAGGTTCAAGGTGAAGGGGGGGAGGTTTAACACAGATATCAGAAGGACGTATTTTACACAGAGGGTGGTGGGGGCCTGGAATGCGCTGCCGGGCAAGGTGGTGGAAGCGGACACACTGGGAACGTTTAAGACTTATCTAGATAGGCACATGAATGGAGTGGGAATGGAGGGATACAAAAGAATGGTCTAGTTTGGACCAGGGAGCTGCACGGGCTTGGAGGGCCGAAGGGCCTGTTCCTGTGCTGTATTGTTCTTTGTTCAACCACCTGTCCGACTTCATCCCCCACAATCAGGTCCAGCACAGCTCCCTCCCTTGTTAGGCCCTCCACATATTGATTTAAAAAGTTCTCCTGTACACATTACAAGAAATCCATGCCATCAAAGTCCTTAACACTATGGTCAGAATTTTACCATCCTGCGCTCCATGTGAATCGGAGCGGGCGAGGAGAGGTCCATGGAAAGGTCCGTTGACCTTGGACAGATTTTACGGTTTTGGGATGAGCGAGGCCATAAAATCCCGCCGTATGTCTATCCCAGTTAATGTTGGGAAAGTTAAAAATCACTCAATGATCCATTTCTCAGTCTTTGTGAGGTTGAGGGATTATTGATCCACTTGTTCCACTGTGATGGTGTTAGTTACAGAATGTGCCTGTTAAAGAAGCCTTTGTAGTTTTCTCTACGTTAACAGCAAGACTTTATTTAACTACTTGCAGCTATTTACATTAAAGGATAAAGGCAAGCAGCTGTTTCCATCTCAAGGAATTGACATGTCTCTGAGCCGCACTGACCCAAGGTCTGGGTCATTCGCCTTTTCACATCAGTGCGTGGATAATACTACATTCAGTCCCACATTAATCCCATGTGCGCCAGACCCTTCTACAGTCCTAATTAGACCAGAATCTTTAAAATATTTATTTATCAAGACACAGCCACCGGAATCCAAACTTTCCTTAAAATAAAAGCAAATACTGAAGAGTCATCAGGATTCGAAACATTCGCTCTGCTTCCCTCCCCATTGACGCTGCCAGGCACACGGAGCTTTTCCAGCATTTTCTGTTTTTATTTCAAATTTCCTTTCTGGGAATATCTGCTGGCCCAGCCAACAGCGCCCAGGTCCCACAAATAAACAAAAATTAATAGTTACAGGTTAAAATACAAAGTCCAAGTGAAGTGAGTACCACAGCTGACAGAACTCTGTGCAGAGGGCAGGACAAAAAATAAATTGCAATAAAACCACACAGACAACATTGATTAAAGTGTTCACTTATTGAACCAATAGAATTACTGGGCAGTAATATTAACAATTTCAAACAGTCACAGTTACTATTGGCCAATAAAATGGCTGAAATGTCCGCAACATCTTTTGAGTGACAATTTCCCAGGATAGCATTTTCTTGCTGTTTATTTCTTTGTTATTATTTATTTGTTTGTGGGACATGGGCGTCGCTGGCTGGCCAGCATTTGTTGCCCATCCCTAGTTGCCCCTTGAGAAGATGGTGATGAGCTGCCTTCTTGAACCGCTGCAGTCCACGTGCTGTGGGTTTACCCACAATGCCGGTGACATTGTTAACCTTGTCATTGTGTGTCAATGGTGGAGGGAGTGAATGTTGAAGGTGGTGGATGGGGGGCCAATCAAGCGGGGCTGCTTTGTCCTGGATGGTGTTGAGCTTCTTGAGTGTTGTTGGAGCTGCACCCATCCAGGCAAGTGGAGAATATTCCATCACACTCCTGACTTGTGCCTTGTAGATGGTGGACAGGCTTTGGAGCGTCAGGAGATGAGTAATTCTCCACAGAATTCCCAGCCTCTGACCTGTTCTTGTAGCCACAGTATTTATAGGGCTAGTCCAGTTCAGTTTTGGGTCAATGGTCATCCCCCCAGGATGTTGATAATGGTGGATTCAGCAAAAGTGAATTGAATGGCAAAATGGAATGGTTAGATCCTCTCTTGTTGGAGATGGTCATTTCCTGGCAGTAATGTGGCATGAATGCTACTTGCCACTTGTCAGCCCAAGCCTGGATTTTTAAAAACCATTATTTATCACCATGTCATCAATTCCAGATCTTGCTGCATTTGAACATGGACTGCTTCATTGTGCAGTCATCAGCGAACATCCACTTCTGACCTTATGATGGAAGGGAGGTCATTAATGAAGCAGCTGAAGATGGTTGGGTCTTGGACACTAACCCTGAGGAATTCCTGCTGGGATGAGCTGGAGCAGAGATGATTGGCCTCCAACCACCACAACCATCTTCCTCTGTGCCGGGTCTGACTCCAGCCAGCAGAGTGTGTGGCATCAAGGCTATTTTCCCAATTCTGTTTTGCTTCTCACCTGCTACTTTCATCCAGACTATGAGGAGCCAGCTTGAAATTTCCCAAACACCAACGATCATTGTAACTGACAGCTGGATAGGTGGTCAGTCTAGGAGGTCATGAACTCCAGGCCTCACAGGTCAAAGGGCATATCTGTGAGTTTTCAACATGGAGCAGAACAAAAACTAACATTTTGCAGCAAGTTCTTTGGAGTGAATCTGTTTAATGACCTCACCCATTATTGCTGATTGGTTGACTAGATTGTGATGAATGGCTGTGCTCAAGAATTTGTGTAGCCAATCAGAAAGGTGAGGTAAGTGAGGACCATTCAGCAACAGCTGATCTCATTACATATCCTCTAATGGTCGAAGCAGTTCAAATAGAGACTTCATTAACAGATTCCCTTGGACTTTCCTTTAGCCTGTTTGTCTTGTTAATTGCCCCTTGTTTGAAACAGTTTACAGAGTGAATTTGCACCCATGGGAATTGAGTGCAAACACAAACCCTTTACTTTGATTTGCACCCTCAGTTGTTGCTACTTTGTGATGTCATTTCATGTAATGATATCATGGGAGCTGGTGGTTACTGAAGATTAATGGGAAAGGATCAGGTCACAGAATTCTTACAATTATAGCTTTGTAATGATGACAGAGCTCCATGGAGGATAACAACAGCAGGTATGATGTGTCTGTGCCACCCCTGCTTTGATGGTCATGTTCTTGAGCTAATGGGGCAGCTATTAAAGCTGATGATTAATAAGAGTGGCAGCAGCCCCTTGTAGATTGCACTTGGGAAAAACCAGGTTAAAGAGTTGCAGTGATAGAACCAGGGGGATGGATTGCTCTATCAAGAGCTGGCATAGACTTGAAGGGCTGAATGGCCTCCTTTTATGCAGTAATAACCTTACACTTAAAAAAAATCAAGTTGAATGTTTAGATATTTGATTGAAACTGAATAATTAGGGTTTAAACAAAATGTATCTTAACACGTAAAAAACAGCTCAGTGAACTGGGGATTTGGGGGTCAGTGGTCTGGAGGAGATGGGGGTTGGGTGAAAATTGAGGTTGGGGGAGATGGGGATCCGGGGAGAGATGGTAGGGGGGGATATGGAATATGTTGGCAATCGGGGATTGGGATGGGACTCGGGGAGACAGAGATTCAAGGGAGTGGAATGAGGGTCGTAGGGGAGAGGGTGGTGAGGGAGAGTGGGATGGGTACAGGGAAAGGTGTTGGGGAGGGGTTCTTGATTGGAGGATGTTTAGGGTGATCAGAGGCTGAGGGAGGGAGCTGGGTTGTGTCTCCCACCTTGGGGATTATGGATTGGGGCGGTTGTTGCATCCAGTGTCTCTGATTAGGTCCGGGGAAGGGAATGTCCCACACTGGCTATTGGGGCTGAGGAGGGGCGGGAACAGGTGCTCTCATTCCATTGATTGCAGGCAATTCTGTACACTTTACATCTTCCAACAATAGGAATGCGTGTGTGTGATGTAACAGAATTCTCATTGTTGTTGGTTCTGATACAATGAGGTTATCGTTGATGAAAGAATGATTCACATTTAAGCAGCTTACAGTCTTCTGGATTGGAAACCAGCAACTTGAGGCCATGAACGCGCTCCTCCATTTTGACCCCCTTTTTATAATCCATTTCTTTTTGTCCTAATGCCACCCCCTCCCTCACAGGGCCATCTGTCACTTGTCCTTTAGTTTTGCTTTCTCAGAGCACTGACCTTTGTCTTCTATTAACACATTCTGCCATCTTACCTTTATGCTGCTATTAGCACCTTCTTTAGTCTTTAACAATACTATTAATATTCACTTTGTCTCGCTCCTGCCTATCACTGATCTTTTGCTGAGCTCCAGTTGCTTTACCCCTTCTTCCACTTTTCTTCTCTTTAAGTCTGAAGAAGTCACATGGACTCAAAACATTAACTTCGTTTCCTTTCGTTGATGCTGCTAGACCTGCTAAGTTTTTTCAACAGTTTCTGTTTTACCTGCATTCATGTAGCGCCTTTCACAACCACAACATTTCACAAATACATGGCAAATGTCATATAATGTGGATAAATGTGAAATTATCCACATCAGACACAAACAGTATGTTAGAGTTTGATTTAAATGGTAATAGATTGGGAAATGTTGATGTACAATTGGACCTGGGTGTCCTTGTACACTGAGGACACTGAACATTAGTGTGCGGGTACAGCAAGCAGTTAAGAAGGTAAATGGTATGTTGGCCTTCATTGCAAGAGGACTAATGATTTGGAAGATGGAACTGAATGTATTATCTCCAGATTTGCAGATGATACAAAGTTGGGTGGGAGGGTGAGCTGTGAGGAGGATGCAGAGATGCTTCAGCGTGATTTGGACAGGCTGAGTGTGTGGGTATCTGCATGGCAGATGCAGTATAATGTGGATAAATGTGAGGTTATCCACTTTGGTAGCAATAAAAGGAAGATTATTACTTGAATGGGTATAAATTGAGGGAAGTGGATACTCAACGAGACCTTGGAGTCCTCGTGCATCAGTCGCTGAAAGTAAGCGTGCAGGTACAGCAGGCAGTAAAGAAGGCAAATGGTATGTTGGCCTTCATAGCGAGAGGATTTGAGTATAGGGATAGGGATGTTTTGCTGCAATTGTACAGGGTGTTAGTGAGGCCACACCTGGAAATTTGTGTATAGTTTTGGTGACCTGATCTGAGGAAGGATGTCCTTGCTATAGAGGGAGTACAGCCAAGGTTTACCAGGCTGATGCCTAGGATGGCAGGCCTGTCATTTGAGGGGAGACAAAGTCGGTTAGGATTATATTCACTGGAGTTTAGAAGAGTGAAAGGGGATCCCATAGAAACTTATAAAATCCTAACGGGGTTAGATGGGCTCAATTCAGAAAGAATGTTCCCAATGGTGGGGGAGTCCAGAACTAGGGGGGGTCATAGTTTGAGGATAAGGTGTAAACCTTTAAGAACTGAGGTGAGGAGAAATGTCTTCACCCAGAGGTAGGTGAATGTGTGGAATTCACTCCCACAGAAAGTAGTTGAGGCCAAAACATTATCTGATTTCAAGAAGAAATTAGATATCGCTCTTGGGGCTAAACGGATCAAGGGATATGGGGGGGAAGGGGGGAATCAGGATATTGAATTTGATGATCAAAATGAATGGCGGAACAGGCTTGAGGGGCCGAATGGCCTCCTCCTGCTTCTAGTTTCTATGTAATAATCCTCAACTCCACTTTCCTGCCTTATCCCCATAACCCTCGATTCCCTTACTGATTATCAATCTGTCTATCTCAGCCTTGAGCATACATAATGACCCAGCCTCTACAATCCTTTGCAATAAAGTATTCTGGATTTGTGTCTGTGGTTAGTTTCTGTTCAAAGGTTTCACTATTTAGCATTTCTGATGCTACTTGTGAAGCTTCAGTGATTTATAATCTGTTCAGTACAATGTTGCCAAACTCTCTGCATGGTGTACGAAATGGACCTGTTTGAGGTATCCATTTTTCATTGTCAGTGTAGCTTCTCATTCTCCCTGAGCAAATGCTCTCTTTTAGATACAAAGATGTTCGGGTCTGGTGCTGTGGTAAATTGTCCCTTTAGTGTCCAAATCTGAGTGGGTTAGATGGATTAGATATGGTAAATGTGTGGGGTTATGAGGATAAGGTGGGGGAGAAGGTCTGGGTAAGATGTTCTGTCAGAGAATCAGTGCAATCTCGATGGGCTGAATGGCTCCTGCTGCACTGTTGGGATTCTATGATTTGGGTAGTGTCAAAAGGTCAAACTTTATTCTAAGCTTCCTTTATAAGAGCAGCATCGCTGGTGAACTCTGCACTGTTGCGTGTGCGACGTTCCTGTAGCGTAACAAGAATTTATTTACTCGTCTTGACAAGTCCCTTGCTCCTTTGGTGAAAGCACAAATCATCTGGCCAATCCCCTTGTTGCTGGATGGTACAGAGCAAACTCGATGTGTTAGATATTATTTCCTTTCACTTCAAACTCCTTTTGAAATGAGCTGTATCCGGCTGTCATGTTATTTGCCCGGATGTACCAAATCTAGCAACTATTTCACCCAACTTTTCAATTATCTGTTCTTTGTCACTTATTTCATGATCACTACTTCCGGCCATTTCGATGTTCGTCGACAGTTACTGGGAACATGTGTCCCTCTGGGCCAGTGTATCTGTGTACACCCTCCTCCAAGGCTCTTTCAGCCATTCCCACGGATGTAAGGGTTGTAGCGATGGAGTGTTTCAGTTTTACACAGGGCTGACATTTCCCCACTTTCTCTTCCATTTGTACATTCTGGCCACCAAAACTAACCACGTGCCAGTTTCTTCATTCTCACCACACCCGGATGTCTCTTATGTTGCTGTTCAAGGATCTGCCACAAATGTGGAGGAATAATCACTCCGATTCCCCACAGTAAAATTCCACTCTGGACTGTCAACTCAAATCTTCTTGTAATGTAAGGCGTGTTTTTGGATGGACCTTCATAATTTTTCCTTTTAGGGCTACATCCATAAGCCTCTCAGGACCAAAGTTCATTAAATCTCCATCTAAACAGTTTCTTGGTGACATATCAAGCCAGCACACAGGCGAGCAGTCCGAGTTCCCCAGCTTCACTGCGACTGAAGGGGAAGTGGAGAACTGCCTCTGATCCTCTCTTACCACAGAAGATGTTTCAAGATGGTCGAAAAATCTTAAGAAGAGAAGGTCATTCCAAAAGATGCTGATTCAGCAAGAAGCACGGGCTTTGGGGCAGCTACTCCACTGATAAGAAGGGAGTTTCTGTAAATGTATTGGCTCAAACTGGCCCTAAATCAGATACAATATAAACTGAAGATGAACTAGTGTGGAAAGGATACACAGATCAGTTTTTAGCTATACACATCAACGTGCCAGAACTACCCCACCACCAGAAACTGTGACTGCAACTTTGGGTCAATCAGTAGAGGTTGAGATTGCCGAAGAACCTTTGCTGCTTCTAGTCTGTTTTCTGCAACAGAGACTGTTAGATCTTCCAGAGTAGAGACATCCTCTAAAGACCCAGAGAATCTCTCTATGGTCAAGAACAACCAAATCTCTGAAGTGCACAGACATTATCACTGTGTAATAATTCATTACCTGCCTTTGTATGGATGTTTTGATGACGATGTAAAATACATTGGTTATTTGTTATGGGAGGTAAAGGGGGAGGGATGTTTGGGTCAATGTTGCGCAGCTACTCTGAGTTTGTGACCTCATTGGCTGCTTTGTGGGTTTTTAGTCAGTCCAGTCCAAGCCTTTGAACAACTTCTCAATAAAGCTGCCTTATTAACTCCATCAATCCACACGTTGCCATTCTACTTTCTTCCACCCTCACAAGTGCAATATATAAATCTTCCGAAAGGTGCAGAGAGAGAGTGAGCTCTGTGATCGATAGCCTGAAGGAAGAAGCTGGCTCTGTAAATTCATTGCAGTCATTAGAAATTGGCGACCCATTTCACTGTTGAATGTGGATTACAAAATTCTAGCCAAGGTCATCGCCAACCGGGTCAAGTCTTCTCTGGGGTCAGTAATCCATCCTGATCAAACCTGTGCTGTACCCGGCAGGAAGATCTCTGATAGCCTCGCGCTACTCAGGGATACGATCGCCTACGTGCAGGACAGGCGGATGGACACCTGCCTCATCAGCCTAGACCAGGAGAAGGCGTTTGACAGAATATCGCACACCTACATGATGGATGTGCTCTCCAAAATGGGCTTTGGGGAGGGAATCTGCAATTGGATCCAACTGCTCTACACAGACATCAGTAGCGCAGTTTCAATCAATGGGTGGGAATCAGATATGTTTCGGATCAGGTCTGGAGTCAGGCAGGGCTGCCCTCTCCCCTCCGTCCTTTTTGTGTGTTGCATTGAACCCTTTGCCGAGTCCATCAGAAAGGACCCAGGCATCAAAGGGGTTACAATCCCAGGCAGCGGAGGCACGCAGGTCAAAGCGTCCCTCTACATGGATGACGTGGCTGTCTTCTGCTTGGACCCTTCGTCTGTTCGCAGGCTCCTCCAAATCTGTGAGCAGTTCGAGCTGGCCTCGGGTGCCAAAGTCAACTGGGGCAAGAGTGAAGCCATGTTCTTCGGGAACTGGGCTGACAGATCCTTTGTCCCCTTCACCGTCAGGGCAGACTGCCTCAAGGTGCTGGGGATATGATTTGGAGCAATGGGGGCATGCGCCAAAAACTGGGAGGAGTGCATCGCCAAAGTAAGGCAGAAATTGGGCATGTGGGAGCAACGCTCCCTCTCCATCACTGGGAAAAACCTGGTCATCCGGTGCGAGGTCCTGTCCGCGTTGTTGTACGTGGCGCAGGTCTTGCCTATCCCCAAATCCTGCGCAGCAGCAGTGACCCAGGACATCTTCAAATTTATCACCGAGCGGGTTATTGCTGAGCAGGTGCTGCTTGACAGGGGAGTGTCCGAGACCCAACCATCTTCATTGACCTTTCCTCCGTCATAAAGTCAAAGTGGGATGTTAGCTGCTGATTGGTGCACCATTGTAACTCCTCAGACACGGAGCTAGTGTGTGTACACACACAGCAAGACCTGAACAACATTCGAGCTTGAGTTAATATGAGTGTGTGAATGTTACTCGCCACACAAATACCGAGCAATGGGCCACCTCCAACATGAGAGAATCCAGCCATCATCTCCTGACACTAAATGGCATCACCATCACTGAATCCCCCACTATCATCATCCTGGGGTTACCATTGGCCAGAAACTGAACGGGACTAGCCACATAAATATACAGGAGCAAGTCAGAGGCTGGGAATTCTGCAGTGAGTTCCACCTCCTGACTCCCCAAAGCCTGTCCATCATCTACAAGGCACAAGAAATGTAATGAAATATTCTCCACTCATCTGGGCGACAGTAGCTCCAACAACACTGAACAAACTCAACAACATTCAGGACAAAGCAGCCACCTAATTGGCTCACTCATCCCCCTAAACATTCACTCCACACAGTGGCAGCAACTCACCAAAGGCACCTTCCAAAACCTGTGACCACCACCATCGCAAAGGAAAAAACCGACAAAAGGAACTCCACCACTTGGAGATTCCTCTCCAAGTCGCTCACCATCCTGACTTAAAAATATATCACCATTCCCTCACTGCCACTGGGTCAGAATCCTGGAACTCTCTCCCTAACAGCACTGTGGGTGTACCTACATCACATGGACTGCAGTGGTTCAGCAAGGCAGCTCACCACCACATTCTCAAGGGGCAAATAGGGATGGGTAATAAATGCTGCCCAGCCAGCGGCACCCAAAGTAATTTTTCCTGATGATTTTTCTTTAAACTTTGAATAGATTTTCAGGAAAGAGTGAGAACCCACTCTGCAGTGAGATTGGGAGGATGGAGTTCTCACTCTCACTCTCGGTGTTGGCTAGTTAATTTGCAGATCCCATAGTCCAATCAGATTCTCTGTCTTCAAAGCCTCGTGTTCCTCAAACATTCCATTTCTGCAGAAGGAGAACACGCACCCAAAGTTAATGTTGCTAACCAGAGATCTCATAACGGTTTGTGAGATCTTGCTGCCTATGAATTGTACAGCTGTGTTGACATTTTGAAAGAATGTGACTTGGCCAGTGCAACATCTCAACTTTAAATAATCCCCCTTCAAATTCCTGTCCGTTTAACTTCTAAAAGTTTCAGTGGAATCGAATGATTTGATTTATTGTCACATGTATTAGCATACAGTGAAAAGTATTGTTTCTTGCGCACTGAAGCATACTGTTCATAGAGAAGGAAACGAGAGAGTGCAGAATGTAGTGTTACAGTCATAGCTTGGGTGTAGAGAAAGATCAACTTAATGCAAGGTAGGTCCACTCAAAAGTCTGATAGCAGCAGGAAAGAAGCTGTTCTTGAGTCGATTAGTATGTGACCTCAGACTTTTGTATTTTTTTCCCGACGGAAGAAGGTGGAAGAGAGAATGTCTGGGGTGCGTGGGGTCTTTAATTATGCTGGCCAATTTTCCAAGGCAGCAGCAAGTGTAGATAGAGTCAATGGACAGGAGGCTGGTTTGCGTGATGGACTGGGCTATGTTCACAAACCTTTGTAGTTTCGTGCGGTCTTGGGCAGAGCAGGAGCCATACCAAGCTGTGATACAACCAGAAAGAATGCTTTCTATGATGCATTTGTGAAAATTGGTGAGAGTCGTAGCTGACATGCCAAATTCTGTTTAGTCTTCTGAGAAAGTAGAGGCATTGGTGGGCTTTCTTAACTATAGCATCGGCATGGGGAGACCAGGATAGGTTGGTGATCTGGACACCTAAAAACCTGAAGCTGTCGACCATTTCCACAACATCATTGTTGATGTAGACGGGGGCATGTTCTCCACGATGCTCCCTGAAGTCGATGACTATCTCCTTTATTTTACTGATGTTGCGATCATCCTTTTCAAGTTTTGCATTCCAGATCTTAATAATTCTCTAGTGTAGATATTTCTCCTTTTTTTGACAATTATTTTCAGTTTGGTCACTGACCCACTTGCCAGAGGAAATATTTTCTCGCTACTGCTCGACCTAAACCTCTCTATTTTTCAATACCCTATTCCCCCTTAATCTTTTTTGCTGTAGAGAGTGAATAATCCCAGCTTCTCCAATCTCTCCATGACTGAACTCCCGCATCTCTCGAATCATCCTGTAAACCTCATCTGTATCCTTTCCAAGGCTTTGACCCCTTTCCTAACGTGTGCTGGCTGGAATTGTACACAATTAACAACACAGGCCTAGCAATTGATTCGGAAAGATTTAGAATGACTGCCTTGTTTTTGTATTCAATACTCATTTAGAAAGTTAAGCATCACATACACTTCCTTAATCATCGCGTTAACTTGCTCTGCCACCTCAAATAATTGTCAATGTGCGTTGTTGGGTCACTCGACTCTTTCAACCTCTCCCTTCAAATTCAGCCATTTAGATTATACCGCCTCCCCATGGTATTCCTTCCAAAGTGCATTGCTTTGCACATTCGGCATTAAACTGCATCTGCCACGTGTCTGTACATTTTACCCGGTTTTTACTCCCGAGCTCTGCTCTGTTTCCTCTTCACTGTTTACCACAGTAGCAAAGATTGAATTATGCACAAACTTGGAAATTCGATTCCCGTGAGAAAGTCCAGGTCATTTATTAAAATCCTCCGAATTGCGCGCACATCCCTGGGTGAACTGAGGTGATGGGGCACCAACTGGTTTCTATTGCTGAAGCCCCACCCCCCCCCCCTCCGAATCAGTTCAACGCGGAATGGTGAGACTAATCGTTTGCAATTGGTGGAACCAAAACAATGTGGACGAGTGAGAGACACTGATGCCCTTTCAGTGAAGTTTACTGGGGATAATATTGTGAACTCCGACCTGTAGCTCATTGCCAGAGGGATCCCCCCCACCCCCGACAATGACCTGCAACATTCTCTAGACGTATGGTAATAGTAATTGGTTTTATTTTTATTTTCTTTCTGGACCCCCTCACTCAGAGCTCGATACTACCATCTTGTGCCTAAATATAGTAATGGCGCCTTAGTGGAATCCAGTGTATCTAACACTGGCATCGAGAGGAGGACAGGAGGCTGTGGTCAAACTGGACTTGGGAACTCAGGAAACACCTGCTATATGAATTGCATTTTGCAATGCCTCTGCAACACAACTCCATTGGTTGAGTATTTCATAACTGGGGCTTATGCAGATGATCTAAACAGGTAAGAGTACAAGACGCAGAACTGTATTAGATAATTAATTACAATCAGGGTGGTGTGATAACTGAGATGGAGAAATGATCATTTCAGTAGAAAATAGGTACAGGAGGAGGCCATTCAGCCCTTCGAGCCTGCACCACCATTCAATATGATCATGGCTGATCAGGCACTTTCCGAATCCCACTCCCACTTTCTCTCCATACCCCTTGATCCCTTTAACCACAAGGGTCGCATCCAGCTCCCTCTTGAACATATCTAACGAACTGGCTCCCAACAGCTTTCTGTGGTGGAGAATTCCACAGCTTCACAACTCTCTCAGACTTTCTATTTTGTTTAAAGCGGACAACTCCTAGCATAGTTGGGAAATTGCCAATTTTATTTTTGTCATGAGTCGGGATTTTGTTTCATCGAGAAAAGATCTTGAGGTAAAAGAAAGAACATTGTGGATTCTCACACTGAGTGTTAGAAAGCTGGGCTGAAGCAACCACAGGATTAAAGATTGAAGTGCCAGAGAAGGAAGACTCCAGTAAGAAAAAAGTGTGGAAGCTGCTCCGTGAGTTTTTTCCCGATCAGAGCAGGGCGAGATTCCAGGCGGTGTCTGGCAAAGAAGGGTTGCTTTGCTCTGTGGGTGGCAACATTTGAACAAGAAATACATCAAGTCAACGATCTTCAGGGTAAAACAGGAAGCGCTGGGAAGACAGTAACAAAAACTATACTGAAGTCCTGAGTTGCTCGTGTCTGCAAGAGAAATGGCGAATCAATTAGACACCCTTTCAATGAAGAAAAAGAATTGTGGAGTTCCAATGCAAAGCGTTTTCAGCACTTCGTACGAGTGAATAAAATTGCAAATGAGTTGTTTGTACCAGCTTTTCTCAGTAAAATAGGAAGTAAAACCTACAATTTGCTCCAGGACATGGTTCATCCAGCAAAACCAGAAACCAAAACTTACAGTGACTTAACAAAGATGCTTGAAGTGCATCACACTCCAAAGCCACTGACCATTGTGGAATTGTTCAGATTCTGTCTGTGTCAAGAAAGAAAAGTGTGATTTTTGTCCAGACATCAGTCCATTATTTAGATCATGTTATTGATCATAAAGGCCTACATAACACAGAAAAAGATGGACGCTATTTTAGAAATAACACATCCTTCAAATGTCATGAAATTGAGGCCCTTTCTCAGGTCATGGCAAATTTGTTCCTAACTTAGTAAATTGTGCAATGGCTTCAATAATGTGCCTGTGTCAAACAGTCATAGGACTGGATAACAGAATGTGAGAAAGCATACTAGGATGTCAAAGATGCTTTGCAGAAGTCTGAAGTTTTGGTTCACTTTAATCTGAAGTTAGCATTACTACTTGCTTGTGATACTTCATCTTATAGTAGGGGCAGTAACTTCATATATTATGCTTTTTGAAAAAGAACGATCAATAACTTTTGTTTGAGGTACTCTGACTAGTGCTGAATCTAACTATGTTCAGCTAGAAAAAGGAGCATTGAGAATGATTTTTGGCATAGCAAAGTTTCATCATTAATTAAATGGTCGTCATTTCAAATTATTGACTGATTATCAACACTTTATTATTTCTGGGCCGTATAAAGGCAACACCATCATTGGCTGCTAGTCATTTGCATAGATAGTCACTAATCGTATCTGCACATTCCTACAATATAAAGTATCATCAGTCTGAGTGTCACGCTGATACATTATCACGCTTACCTTTATCTATTGAGATGCCACCAACTAGTTTTGCTAATTTGTTTACCTCTCGGTAGTAGATCACTTGCCTGTGACAGCTTCTCCTGTTCAGAGAAATACGAGAAATTAGCACATAATTATTTTTGGTGGCTGGGTCTTGATGCTCAGAATGAAGAAAAACTGGGAGAGCGTCGTTCCTGTGCATGAATGAGAAACACAGCACCGTCATCTCCTTTACACTATTGGGAGTGGCATAAAATGCCATGGCAACAATTGCATATAGATTTTACTGGTCCGTTTGAGGGTTACATGTTCATCGTCATAATCGATGCACACTCAAAGTGCCAGAAGTTATCATGAGATCCACTACATCTGAACAAACCATTGAAAAACCTGACGAAATGTTTGCAAGACCTGGTGAACTGGAACAAATTGTTAACAATATGATTCACAGTTTACTTCAAGAGTTTGAGGACTATCTCAAAGTAAATGTGTACAAGTGTGAGATATTGCACTTTGGAAGGACAAACCAAAGTAGAACGTACAGGGTAAATGGTAGGACTCTGAAGAGTGCAGTTGAACAGAGGGATCTGGGAATACAGGTACAGAATTCCCTAAAAGTGACGTCACAGGTGGATAGGGTCGTAAAGAGTGCCTTTGGTACATTGGCCTTTATAAATCGGAGTATCGAGTATAAAAGTTGGTGTGTTATGGTAAGGTTATATAAGGCATTGGTGAGGCCGAATTTGGAGTATTGTGTGCAGTTTTGGTCACCTAGTTACAGGAAGGATGTAAATAAGGTTGAAAGAGTGCAGAGAAGGTTCACAAGGATGTTGCCGGGACTTGAGAAGCTGAGTTACAGAGAGAGATTGAATAGGTTGGGACTTTATTCCCTGGAGCGTAGATTGAGGGGAGATTTGATAGAGGTGTATAAGATTTTGATGGGTATAGATAGAGTGAATGCAAGCAGGCTTTTTCCGCTGAGGCTAGGGGAGAAAAAGACCAGAGGGCATGGGTTAAGGATGAAAGGAGAAAAGTTTAAAGGGAATATTAGGGGGAGCTTCTTCACGCAGAGAGTGGTGGGAGTGTGGAATGAGCTGCTGGATAAAGTGGTAAATGCGGGGTCACTTTTAACATTTAAGAGAAACTTGGACGGGTTCATGGATGAGAGGGGTGTGGAGGGATATGGTCCAAGTGCAGGTTAGTGGGACTAGGCAAAAAATGGTTCGGCACAGACAAGAAGGGCCAAAAGGCCTGTTTCTGAGCTGTAATTTTCTATGGTTCTAAATGGTATTCAGTGGATAAAATCCATCGACCAATGGATTCGCTGAAAGATTCGTACAATCATTGAAACATTCTTTAAAAGCTTCGAGACAGCAAGGTTCATTATTACTTATTCAAAGTGAATAGCTTTTTGGTATCTTATAGAAACATTACTCATGCGACTACACAATCTTCGCCTGCATTACTGTCTTGAAGGGAAAGTTGAGAACCAGGTTTGATTTGTTACCTCCAGAAACTCCAGAGATATTAGAGCATCAACAACAATCTCAAGTTACGAGACGAGAAGTGAGGGTAAAACAATGTTCGTTCCAACAAGGAGATCGAGTGTTAGCGTGTAATTATCCCAAAAGAGAGAAATGGGGACCAGCCAGAGTTTCAGCAAAAACAGATCCAATTTCTTACACGGTTCAAACTGAAGATGAACTAATTGGGGGACACCGTGCTGACCAATTGTTATAATCTCCGAATGATTTCTCAGAATCATTTCCAGAAGTAGCAAATTCTTTACTCCCTCGTGTTGTGAATACTGCTACAGAAGACTTGGTTGAATCTGAGTTGCCTGATGATTGTGTCCATTCCACTGTGCGATGTGAGAATGATGTCGAATTAGTTCCAAGAGAAGTGTCTACTGAGGTTCCAAATCACACTCCCAGAGTCAAGGACAGTCAAATTCTAGAATGACGTACTCAACCAAACAGGAATAGACGTCCTCCTGATTTGTACACAGTCAGTAAGAACGTCAATGATTAATCAGAGAATCCCTACAGTGCAGAAGGAGATCACTTGGCCCATCAAGTCTGCATCAACTCTCCAACAGAGCATCTTTACGCAGGCCCATCTCCCACCCTTTCCCTGTAACCCTACGTATTTACCCTGCCTATCCCCTTAACCTACACTAAAGGGCAATATAGCAGGGCCAGTCCACGTAACGTACACGTCTTTGGACTAATAGTGAATAGTCTTGTGTCTAAAGTATTATTTATCATCTGTCGTCATGACCACAGAAGTAAAGGTGTAGGGATGTTGTAAATTTAATTAGCTTTAAGAACCAGTCACATGATTTAGTGCTGATGTCATTTGCAGTGATTTACAGGCTCCTGCTATTAGTTTCAGGTTATTCTCTGTACGGGCGACAGCTCCTCAATAAACCTGCTGTGTGTTACTGTGAATCTCTGTGTGCAGACCACATCTCTTCTTTTTGTTTCTAACCCACAACCCCCAGCGTAGTGAGGACAACAAGGGGCATTGAGGGAAATATCTAGGGTCCAAATTGCTTTGTTGCCAAGGGGCAATTGTCCTGAATGTGTGACAAGGTCACCATGCTCCCAAATCCTGCCCCATCCGTTTGGGCATCTGGGGTGGGTGGGTCAGTGCAGGGGAGGGGAGATAATGGAGTGACTGTCATTGAACCTGTTGGATTTTCAGTTATGATGGAGCTTTTCCTTCTATAGAGGTCGTGGAGAACTTTCCAATGCATTCTCTGCATTAGTGATGGACATGTGGCTCGGGGACTGTGTTTACATCTTTCCTGATGAAGTGAAGAGGGTCCTTGGAAAACTGCATGCTGCTTTTTCTGATGGCACGCAGCAAGATGCCCAGGAACTTGTGCTTTTCTTCCTAAATGTTCTCCATAATGATCTGAAGGGAGTAAGTATAAAGAAACAGAAAATGCAAACCAGTTGCAGAGAGATCAAAGTTTCATGTTGATTAAGAAATTAACTAAATGATTTATACTGACTGTTCGTGTGGAGTGGTTAAAATATTTGTCTGATTTTTATCTGCAGCCGCATTCTCATCCTTAATAGAATCTGAGCAGCTGGTGTTTCGCTCTCTCATCCTCACTGGCTTTGTACAGGAAGCCAATGTTAGTTTATGCTGGGCATCAACTCCACTGGGATTGGTCACTTTGCCCATTCAGATATGCTCCTGTCAAATTGGTCATTTTATTCCTTTTTGAAGTGTTGGGGAAAGGTGTGAAGATGGACTCTGAAATCCAGCCTTGGAAGTTAGCTGATTTGCTCCTGGAAATTGGGGTCGAAGTTTATCAGAGAGTGAGAATGTTGGGAAACGGATCGAAAGAGTGTTTGGAGAACGGGGAGACTGAGAAAGAGAGGGAGGATTTTGACCGTTTTGGTGGGAACATGAGGGACGAAGCCAAGTTTAAATTTGATTTATTATTGTCACATGTATTAGTATACGGTGAAAAGTATTGTTTCTTGCGCGCTATACAGACAAAGCGTACCGTTCATAGAGAAGGAAAGGAGAGAGTGCAGAATGTAGTGTTACAGTCATAGCTAGGGGTGTAGAGAAAGATCAACTTAATGCGAGGTAGGTCCATTCAAAAGTCTGACAGCAGCAGGGAAGAAGCTGTTCTTGAGTCGGTCGGTACGTGACCTCAGACTTTTGTATCTTTTTCCTGACGGAAGAAGGTGGAAGAGAGAATGTCCAGGGTCCGCGGGGGGTCCCTGAACTCGATGTTATTCCTGAAGACAATGGGCTAAATTTAGAAACATCCACAGGGCGTGTGATCAAACTACCACCTTCTTGCACATCCTGAACTTTACCCCCCCCCCATAAGTGGGCGGGCACCGTAATCAGCAGCCCACCCCCATATTTAAATTAATGGTCAATGGAATTTATTAAAAGCTAATCGACACCAATAATACGCTGCCCGCATCGTAACACCATTAGATTAGGCAATCGGGTGGAGTGGGCCAATCATTGCTGATTTTTAAAAAGGGAGGAAGGGGCACTGTCTTCTGAAGGTCCCCTTTGTACATTGGGGGGGTGGGGGGGCAGACCCCCTAAGACAGTAACCCCCTCCGCCCACTCTCTCTTCCTGCTCTCTGAAACCCACCCTGAACTGACCAACCCCTCCCTGCCAATACGCGGGGCTTGCCTCCCTCCCGGTCGACCAACCTCTCCTCTTGGGCCTGTTGGCATCTCCACAGAAGTCGCTAACGTGGTCTGGACTGCAGGAGCTGCTGGACAATTCAATTAGTCAGCTCCTGAGGGGGTGGGACTTCCCTCCCAGTGAGGGGCAGAAGTGCGAATGGTCCATGCAGTCCCTCACCCCCCACCCCCAACTGTGTGTCTGGCTGTAGGGTGAGCTGGCATCGTTACAGAATGTGATCCATGTCTCGAGGATCAGAGCTTTTAAACATCTTTCTCAATTTGTCACGTCCCCTCTGTCAAGGTGAAATGGAAAGGATTCTTGTGGTTAAACCATCTCAATCTCCTCGAAATCAATATTCATAATTATTGCCAACTCCATATTGAGAAATATTTGATGGATTGTAATCTGTCACTGTGTGAAGAGAATTAAAATTGGACAATTGTGACCAACACGGTGAAGACTGAGATAGCGTTGCTATGGTAATGTATATTCAACATTAGCAATGATACAAAGCTCAACCTCATTGGAGAGAACCTCCCAGCCCTCACCCCGGTCGCCATGCCAATACATGATGCATTCTGGGAAGAAGAATGATCTAAACTAAATGGGACAATTTCAGGAACAGGGTGATCTGTGGGCGAAACTGCACAAATATTTCAGACCCTCCCATTGGAGAGCAGTTTCTGCTTTCACTGAGTATATGTGAAGGTGACCCAGGGCTGGAGCTGTGATCTGAACAGTTAAACCTGATCTCACTTGTAATTACTAATACAGACAGCATGTAGATCGACGCTCGATTTGATTCGGAGCCTTGGGTTGAGGGAGGGAACTTGGGGCCAAGGCAACTGAGAACAGACTGGCTGTGGTGGATTGGATCGAATGGAGAATGCACAGAATTCTAGAATTAGAGGGACACCGATATCCCGGAGAGTTGTGGGGCCAAGGCCCCGGATCAGAATGTAGATCTGGGAATCGATGAGGACTGGGTGTGAATTGGGACACTGGGATAGGTGGGGGTGTGGAGGAGGCTCAAGGGACTGAATGAGAACCTGTACCAAACACCAAGAACCAGCCAGGAGGGTGTTCGAATCGTCAATTCCAAAGATTACAAAGGCAGAAGTGGGAGGATCAGCAGCAGGTGAGTGGCAGGATGAAGTCAGTGGTGTGATGTGCTGCGTACAGTTTTGGTTTCCTTATCTTGGGTCGGATATACTCGCACTGAGGCTGTTTAGAGGAAATTCACGAGGTCAATTAGGGGGTTCTGGGAGAGGTTGAGCAGTTTGGGCCTGTATTTCTTTGGAGTTTAGAAGAATAGAGGTGATCTCATTGAAACATTTAAGATTCTGAGGGGGTTTTGACAAGATAGATGCTGAGAGGATGTTTCTCCTCATGAAAGAATCTAGAACACGTTTCGGAATAAAGGGTTTCCCATTTGAGAGGGAGAAAGGAGGAATTTCCTCCCTGAGGGTTATTAATTTTGGAAACCTCTCTGCAGGAAGCAGTGGAGGCTGGATAAAAATCACACAAACTGCAAGCTGAGCCTCAGCCACACAGGGAAAGCTATGTGCAAAAGGCAGGCTTTGATTAAAATCAGCCCAGACAAGGCTCGAGGACTTTCTAATTGAATGATGTGCAGCTGCCGTTCAGGTCTGCCCAATGGAAAGGGAGGTTGAGCTCCCATTGGCCAGAGATACAGCTATCATTTCTTGACGATATAATAGGCACAAGTTTTAATTGGACATTATATCCTTCTGTATGCATGATGTAACTGTAACCATAACTATGATGGGACGGAGATAACTCCTATTCTGTTATTGGTTTATGTTAATTTCTTGTAATTGAAGCTGAGCCTTTAATTACCTTTGTATTTCTGAATTTTCACTCTGAATATTCTGATTGGCCGTGTAGCCAGCGATAGTAAAGTTAATCTTGGAACGACTGTTACTTTGTTTTCGCTCCTTGGGGGATGATAGTTTTGAAATACAACAAGAAAACCATCGCAACAGTGAGTCAGTCAATATATTCAATGTGGAGATAGACAATCTGAGGGGGGGTGCTCGGTGGTGGGGGGTTTGGGGGCTCAGAGGAGGGGGGTGCTCGGTGGTGGGGGGCTTGGGGGCTCGGAGGGGGGGGTGCGGTGGTGGGGGGCTTGGGGCTTGGAGGGGGGGGTGCTGGGTGGTGGGGGGTTTGGGGCTCGGAGGGGGGGTGCTTGGTGGTGGGGGGTTTGGGGGCTTGGAGGGGGGGTGCTCGGTGGTGGGGGGCTTGGGGGCTCGGAGGGGGGGGGGTGCGGTGGGTGGGGGAGGGAGGGACAGACAGTAAACTGGAGTTGATGCCACGATCTGAGGAGCTGTATTGACGGCCAATGGCTGAATCCAACTTCTACTTCTATGTTGTGAGTGAGTGGATTGGATAATTAGATTTTGTAAATTGAACGTTCTGACTGGGAGGTGAAAATATCAAATCGACTTTTTAAAAAATTGATTGTCTCTCCACATTCCAGGGCAATTAAAATATTTTTGTATCTTAAACAGTAAAAGGGTAAGAGGAGTAATGTCGATTAAGAATCTAAAAGGGAATTTACACAGAGACTGGGGGCATGGCTGAGATATTAAATGAATACTTTGCATCCATCTTTACCAAGGAGGTAGATGGTACTCAGGACATGGTGACAGACAGGGAAACTGTCCATAGAAGGGTTAAAATTCGATAAGGAGGAAGTGTTGGATAGACGGTCGGTATTGAAAGTTGAGAAGGTTCCAGGACTGGATGAGATGCATCGAAGGATAGTGAAGCAAGTGAGAATGGAGGTTGCGGGATGCTGGCCATAATCTTCCAGTCTTCTCTAGACTCAGGGGAGGTGCCAGAGGACTGGAAATTTACAAATATAACACCCTTGTTCAAAAAGGTTGTCAGTATAGCCCCAGCAGTTACAGAGCAGTCAGTTTAACATCAGAGATGGGTAAGATTCTAGAAACAATTATTTGGGATAAAATTAATAGCCACGTGGAAAAAATATGGGTTGATTAGGAAGAGTCAGCAAGGATTTCTAAAGAGGAAATCGTGTTTAACTAACGTACTGGAGGAGGTAACAAAGGGTCGATGAGGGTAATGCTGTTGATGGACTTTCAGAAGGCATTCGATATAGTGCCACACAACAGACTTGTGAGAAAAGTTATAAGTCCTGGAATAAAAGGACAGAAGCAACATTGAGTCAAGATCATAGGATTGTACAGCACAGAAAAGGCCCTTCAGCCCAGCAATCAGTTCTGACAATGACCACTAAATCCCATTTAATCCCATTTTCCAGCATGGATACAAAATAGGCTGAATAATAGGAAGCAGAGAGTAATGGTCAATGGACGTTTTTCAGGCTGGGGGAAGGTTTGTAATGATTTTCCCCGGGGATGGTATTGGGACTCTTGCTTTTCCTGATTATATGTTAATGATCCAAATTAGGCAGGATTTGGAGGCTGTTGTTTGGGAGAAGCTGTTTGAGCGTAAATCCACATTTGGCATGTGGGAGTGTTTTAAGGAGCAGTTGATCGGAGTGCAGGACAGGCATGTGCCTGTGAAAAGGAAGGACAAGAAAGGCAGGATTCGGGAACCGTGGATGACCAGGGAAATTGTGAGTCCAGTCGAAAAGGATGCACACATGAGGTCTAGGCAATTAAAAACAGGTGAAGCATTTGAAGAATGCAGGGAAAGTAGAAAAGAACTCAAACAGGGAGTTAGGAGGGCAAGAAGGAGTCATGCGTTGTCCTTGGCAGACAGGATTAAGGAGAATCCCAAGACATTTTATACATATATTAGGAACAAGAGGGTAGCTAGAAAAAGAGTTGGTCCAATCAAGGACAAAGGAGGGAAATTATGCGTAGAACCAAAGGAAGTGGGTGAGATCCTTCATGAGTACATTGCATCGGTATTCACAAAGGAGAGGGACACGTTGACTGGTGTCTCGGAGGGGTGTGTAAACCCTTTCAATCAAGTCAACATTACGAGGGAGGAAGTGTTAGGTGAATTAAAAAGCAACAAGGTAGACAAATCCCCAGGGCCAGATGGCATCTATCCCCGATTACTGAGGGAGATGAGATGAAATTGCTGGGCCTGTAACAGAAATCTTTGTTTCCTCGTTGGCCACTGGTGAGGTCCCAGAGGATTGGAGGATAGCCAATGTTGTCCTGTTATTTAAGCAGGGTAGCGAGGATAACCCGGGTAATTATAGGCCAGTGAGCTTGACGTCAGTGACAGTGAAATTGTTGGAGAAGATTCTTAGGAATAGGGTCTATACACACTTGGAACTGAATGGTCTTATTAGCAACAGACAGTTTTGTATAAAGGATGTCATGTCTCACTAATTTGATTGAGTTTTTTGAGGAGGTGACAAAAATGATTAAAGAGGGAAGTGCTGTGGATGTTGTTTACATGGACTTTAGTAAAGCATTCGACAAGGTCCCTCATGGCAGGCTGGTGCAAAAGATTAAATCTCACGGGATCAGTGGTGAACTAGCTCGATGGATTCCGAATTGGCTTGGCTGTGAAAGACAGAGGGTAGCGGTGGAAGGGTGTTTTTCTGAATGGAGGTGTGTAACTAGTGGTGTTCCGCAGGGATCAGTGCTGGGACCTCTGCTGTTTGTAATGTATATAAATGATTTGGAAGAAAATGTAGCTGGTCTGATTAGCAAGTTTGCGGATGATGCTAAGATTGAAGGAGTTGCGGATAGTGATGAAGATTGTCAGAGAATACAGCAGGATACGGATAGGCTGGAAAACTGGGTGGAGAAATGGCAGATGGAATTTAATCCGGACAAATGCAAGGTGATGCATTTTGGTCGATCCAACCAGGTGGGAACTATAAAATAAATGGCAGAACCATGAGGAGCATCGACACACAAGAGATCTGGGAGCACAGGTCACAGATCCTCAAGTGGCAGCACAGGTGGAAAAGGTGGTGAAGAAAGCATATGGCATTCTTGCCTTCATCGGGATGGGGAATCGAGTATAAAAGTTGGCAAATTATGTTAGTTATATAAAACGTTGGTTAGGCCACATTTGGAATACTGTGTCCAATTCTGGTCACCGCACTACCAGAAAGATGTGGAGGCTATAGAGGGAGTACAGCAAAGGTTTACCAGGATGTTGCCTGGTATGGAGGGTATTAGCTCTGAGGAGAGATTGAATATACTGGGATTGTTCTCCCTGGGAAGATGGAGGCTGAGGGACAACCTGATAGAAGTTTATAAGATTATGAGGGATATAGATAGGGTGAACTGTTGGAAACTTTTTCCCAGGGCAGGAATGACAATTACAAGGGGGCACAAGTTCAAGGTAAGGGGGGAAAAGTTCAGTAGAGATGTGTGGTTGAAGTTTTTTGCACAGAGGGTGGTGGGGGCCTGGAATGCGCTGCCAAGTGAGGTGGTTGAGGCAGATATGTTCGCCACATTTAAGACTTACCTTGATAGACACATGAACAAACGGGGAATAGAGGGATTTTATCAGTTGGTCTAGATAGGATACCGTGATCGGCGCAGGCTTGGAAGGCCAAAGGACCTGTTCCTATGCTGTACTGTTCTTTATTAGGTCTTGATGGGCAGGGGACAGTTTCAAGGTTTGTGGATAACGCAAACTCGGAACTATTGTAAATTGTGAAAAAGGCAATGTGGAATTTCAAAAGGACATGGACAGCTTGGAGGAGAGGACAGATGGGCAGAGGCCAATAGTGGGCAGGAAAAGTGGTGTTGAAGGCACCAATGGCAGTTTTGGGGCGGATCCCACAAAGCCACACTAACTGGGTGTGCCAGCAACTTCAGTTTTCCAAGACTGGGGACAAAAGTTCACTTGACGTTGAACATTGGGGTACACGCTACATCAGTTTCTTTTTTCATTCGCGGAACACGGGTGTCGCTGGCTGGCCAGCGTTTACTGCCCATCCCTAGTTACCTTTGGAAGGCAGATGAGAGTCAACCACGTTGCTGTGGCTCTCAATGATTATACACTTTATTATTGCAACAGTTATTTGTATAAAATTGCAGCTGGATGGATTGAGCATTAATGGAGTTTATAATGTTAATTATTCAGTAACTCTGCACTATGTTCTGATTGCTATTTCCAGCACAATTATCAATGGATTTGCAAAGTTGCTATTATGGATGGTGGGTTGGAATGAGCTTTGAGCTGTTGCCAGTCCCTCCGTGAGGGGCTGCATGGATTGGGGATCTGTTGGACTTTTCACAAAAATGGTAAATTAACACAATTTTCTCTCAGTCTACAGGAGTGAGAAACGTGGAAACATCAATCGTTACAAAGTTATTTCAGGGACAACTGAGTTATGTCAAATTGTGTCTAAGTTGTTTCCACAAGTCTAGCCAAACAGAGAATTTTCTGAGTCTGTCTCTTCCGATGCCCCCAGACAACAGGTGCTCCATTCAGGTAACTTGTAAATGACGTAACAAATAGGAGTAAACCGTTTGTTCCCTTCGCCTGCTCTACATTCAATAATAATCCCAGCTTCTGATAGTGGCCTTAACCCCCCTGTCCTATCTGCATGCATTATAGCTTGGCTATCTTGTTGATGAAAATATGGAATAAAAATATTTTTCTTTTTCCTTTTTGTTTCTTCCCACAGATGACAGATTTCTGTCTCACTGTAACTGGCAGCAATGTTTCTGCTTCTGAAGTGAAGCTGGTTTTGTTCTTGTTGAATGTTGGGATGGTCTCAAATTATTTATCCTCTTCTTGAAGAGATATTGGATCTCGTTTCTTCAACCCAAGTGTTTCTTTTGTGGGGAGGTGGGCCTGAGTGAGATGTTCTTTCTGAGAGTCGGTGCAAACTCGATGGGCCAAATGACCTCCTTCTATACTGTAGGCGATGTATGGTTCTATGTTGTCTTGTGGTCTCCTTGCATCCTCTTCACAATTTACTTTCCTATCTACCTTTGTGCCATCATTAAATTTAGCAATCGTACCTGCAGTCCCTTCATCCAAGACATTTATATAAATTGTAAAAGGTTGAGACCCCAGCACTGATCCCTGTGGCACATCCTGCCACAGTAAGAAGTTTACGTGGGGGCAGCATGGTAGCACAGTGGTTAGCACTGCTGCTTCACAGCGCCAGGGACCCGGGTTCGATTCCCGGCTCGGGTCACTGTCTGTGTGGAGTTTGCACATTCTCCCCGTGTCTGCGTGGGTTTCCTCCGGGTGCTCCGGTTTCCTCCCACAGTCCAAAGATGTGCGGGTTAGGTTGATTGGCCATGCTAAAAATTGCCCTTAGTGTCCTGAGATGCGTAGGTTAGAGGGATTAGCGGGTAAATATGTGGGGATATTGGGGTAGGGCCTGGGTGGGATTGTGGTCGGTGCAGACTCGATGGGCCGAATGGCCTCTTTCTGTACTGTAGGGTTTCTATGATGATTTCTATGATTTAACAACACCAGGTTAAAGTCCAACAGGTTATCCTGCCACATCCTGCCAAGCAGGAAAAGACTATTTATGCCAACTGTTCCCTGTTAATTAGCCAATCTTTAGTCCATGCCAATGTTACCCCACAAACCAGGAGCTTTTATTTTCAGCAGTAACCTTTAGCACCTGCCTTTTGGAAATCCAAGTTTAGCACCATCTACCACCACCGCATCGAGTGAATGGTGAAGGTGGTGGATGGGGTGCCAATCAGCGGGGTTGCTTTGTCCTGGATGGTGTGAAGCTTCTTGAGTGTTGTTGGAGCTTCACCCATCCAGGCAAGCGGAGAGTATTCCAGCACACTCCTGACTTGTACCTTGTATATTGTGGACAAGCTTTGGGGAGTCAGGAGGTGAGTTATTCACCACAGGATTCCCAGCCTCTGACCTGCTCTTGTAGCCACAGTATTTATATGGCTGGGTCCAGTTGGGTTTCTGGTCAATGGTAAACCCCAGGATGTTGATAATGGGGGATTCAGGGATGGGAATGACATTGAATGTCAAGGGTGGATGGTTAGATTCTCTCTTGTTGGAGATGTCATTGACTGGCACATGCCCCTCCTTGTTACCTGTGTTTGTATGTACGATAGGTAGTTTTAAGGGATTTGTATTTGTTTTGGTACATATTAGAAATAAGATAGTTTTAGGTGACTTAATTTAATGTTTCTGTGCCTGGAAGGGAGCTGTAGTTAGATTCATGCTGGACAAAGGTGTTTGTACGTGTGAGGGTTGGTTAAAGTTATTGTGTTTAGAGTGCTGCAGCGTGAAGAATAAATATAGTTGCTTATCAACTAGAGGCCCTTGTAAGATAAAAGAGCTTTTCTTTGTTGGTGACAGGCAGCTAGAGAGAAAACATGTCTCTCAGCTTTGCTAGAACAAACACCATACAATGGAGTAATGGTTAAAAAAGCCAGTATCAGGAATCTAAAGGATGGTTACTTAAGGAAACTAGAGAAATGAAGAGTCATTCGCAAGGAGCCTGTTTTAAAGGAACAAAGAGGAACTGGGAGCAGAAGAGGGTGCTGTTCATTTCAAATACCAGAACTGAAAAGGAGCTGGCTAGTGAGACATCAGAAAGATATCTGAAATGGTTCAAAAGTTTGTGATATCTTACTGCAGTTTAAGATGTTAATTCAAATAACTGCAGAGAAATTGGTGCCTGGATTTTCGAATTTATGTGTGTAAAAGCAGTCACGACAAGGAAATCCCAAAGGGGTTGGCGTAAACCCTGAAGGGGATTGGTTAGTAGAAGTGGATTGGAAACTCTGTTCAAAAGAATGCTTCAGAAAAAGTGGAGTGGATTTCAGACTGCAACCTGCCAATGGGAAGCATTATTCTGAGAGAAGGTTTTAAAGTGTGTTTTTGGGAATGGAGTTTGGAAATTCTCATGTGACAATCATCTGGGGTTTCTGATGAGCAATCTACAGATGTTCACTTGGGTTCAGAGTGGAGTGTATTTGACCACAGTCAATCTGTGTGCTTTCAAAAAGGACTTTGTGTTAAGGAGACCATTTTAGCTGTTATCCGATATTTTGTTTTGTTCATTTGTGGGACATGGGCGTCGCCGGCCAGCATTTATTGCCCATCCCTAGTTGCCCTCGAGAAGGTGGTGGTGAGCTGCCTTCTTGAATCGCTGCAGTCCACGCATTAATCTAAAAACCTGTGTGTAATTTTTAAGCTAAAGGGGGGAGAAAGAGTTTTTTGTGTTATCGGGGGGAGTGGGGTGTGAGTAGGTAGATGTAGGTTTGGGGTGAGGTTGGATGGATTGGGGGAGTGGGGGTTAGGGAGGTGTGGAGTTGTGAATGGGTTGGAGGGGTGGGGGTTGGGGAGGGTGCAGGGATGTAACTGGGTTGGGGGGTTGGACGGATTGGGGGCATGGGGGGTTAGTGAGGTGTGGGGATGTGAATGGATTGGGGGGGTGGGGGTTAGGGAGGTATGGCGATATGAATGGGGTGTGGGTGGGTTAGGGAAGTGTGGGGATGTGAATGGGTGGGTTAGGGAGTGTGGTGGTGGGGGGGTGTCAAGTGGGGTCTGGGTGGTGGGGGGGGTGTCAGTGGGGTCTGGGTGGGGGTTGGGGAGGTGTGGGGATGTGAATGGGTTGGGGTGTGGGTGGGTTAGGGAGGGGTGGGGGTGTGGGTGGGTTAGGGAGTGTGGTGGTGGGGGGTGTCAGTGGGGTGTGGGTTTGGGAGGTGTGGGAATGTGAATGGGTTGGGTTTGGGTGAGTTAGGGAGGTGTGGGTGGGTTGTGGGGTATCAGGTGGGGTCTGGGTGGGGGTTGGGAGGTGTGGGGATGTGAATGGGTTGGGGTGTGGGTGGGTTGGGGGGTGTCAGTGGGGTGGGGGTTGGGGAGGTGTTGGGATGTGAATGGGTTGGGGTGTGGGTGGGTTAGAGAGGGGCGGGGATGTGGGTGGGTTAGAGAGGGGTGGGGGTGTGGGTGGGTTGGGGGGTGTCAGTGGGGTCTGGGTGTGGGTTGGGTGGAAGGATTTGCAGGAAGAGAACTGAAAGACCTGGTGTTGTATGTCCATGGGGATCTTCCAATAGAATGTGGACACTCGCTGACTCCTCTGTGATTCCCGAACACAGAATGGAAATATTTTCGTAGCTTCACATCAAATTTCCAAGTTTGCTCTAATTGGTGGATGAATAATTATTGTCAGAGTTAGCGATTGTAAATCTGCCAAATCTTACTGCTTAATTTTTTAACTATCTGCTTTCTTCAAACAAACCCCTGTAATAACTGGCTGCTGTTTCCTAGGATTGTCTCAGGTTGTTCTTTAAGGAGGAGGTTTTGAGCTCCAGGGACCAGCCGTTTTGTTCCTTTTGTGGGAGGAAACAGGACCAGACCGAAAGTATTCAACTATTGAAAGCTCCTGATATTATCATCATCCATCTGAAACGGTGAGTGATCCAATCCCAGTTATGGGCTAACTGCCTCCCCAAAACTTATTCCCTTTCGACTACCTCGGTTACACGATGTTAATGTTCGTACACAGTTCAGCCTTTCTAATATTAACACAAACTTAATCACTTCACTCTGTTGCTACTGTTCCAGGTACTGGGAACAATGAGATCTGGAACTAAATGGAGCTTTGATTAATATTTTTGAGTCCATGAATTAGATTAATTTTGAGAATTATTTGATGGGCTGTGAGTTTCACTGCCGAGACAGCAATTGTTCCCCTCGTGAAGGTGCTGCTGGGTTGCCGCCTTCAACAATACTCGAAAGATGTGCGGGTTAGATTGATTGGCCATGCTAAATTAATCCCGCTTTCGGGGATTAACAAGGTAAATATGTGGAGTTACGGGGATAGGGCCTGGCTGGGATTGTGGTCAGTGCAGACTGGATGGGCCGAATGGCCTCTCCCTCCACTGTGGTGATTCTATGATCTGCGTGGACCTTCTAAGTCTGACTGATCTCTGACCTTTTGCAGATGTGTTTGCAACACAAATAAGAACATATGAACTAGGAGCAGGAGTAGGCCATCTGACCCCTCGAGCCCGCTCTGCCATTCAATAAGATCATGGCTGATCTTTTTGTGGACTCAGCTCCACTTACCCGCCCGCTCACCATAACCCTTAATTCCTTTACTGTTCAAAAAATCTATCTGTCTTTGCCTTAAAAACATTCAATGCAGTATCCTCAACTGCTTCACTGGGCAGGGAATTCCACAGATTCACAACCCTTTGCATGAAGAAGTTCCTCCTCAACTCCGTCCTAAATCTGCTCCCCCTTACTTTGAGGCCATGCCCCCTAGTTCTAGTTTCACCCCCTAGTGGAAACGACCTCCCTGCTTCTATCTTATCTATTCCCTTCATAATCTTATATGTCTTATCCTAAATATTAGGGTTGATCAATAATCAGAATTATTAATCCAGATTTGCCTCTCTCCTCTCCTAGCTTTGAATCTGGTGACCATGGCAATCGGAAACTGACTAGCACTGTCACCTTTCCACTGGAAGACCTCGATCTGTCCCAATATACAACCAACCCATCAACTCAACAGCTGAAGTATCATCTCTATGCTGTTGTGGTAAGTAAGAAGGTGAATCGATTCCTGGCCATTTGGCCTTGTTTGCCCTTTCATAGAACATAGAACAGTACAGCACAGTACAGGCCCTTCGGCCCTCGATGTTGTGCTGAGCTTTGTCCGAAATCAAGATCAAGCTATCCCACTCCCTATCATCCTGGTGTGCTCCATGTGCCTATCCAATAACCGCTTGAAAGTTCCTAAAGTGTCCGACTCCACTATCACAGCAGGCAGTCCATTCCACACCCCAACCACTCTCTGAGTAAAGAACCTACCTCGTACATCCCTCCTATATCTCCCACCATGAACCTTATAGTTATGCCCCCTAGTAACAGCTACATCCACCCGAGGAAATAGTCTCTGAACGTCCACTTTATCTATCCCTCCTCATCATCTTATAAACCTCAATTAAGTCGTCTCTCAACCTCCTCCGCTCTAAAGAAAAACGCCCTACCTCCCTCAACCTTTCCTCATAAGACCTACCCTCCAAACCAGGCAGCATCCTGGTAAATCTCCTCTGCACACTTTCCAGCGCTTCCACATCCTTCTTATAGTGAGGTGACCAGAACTGCACACAATATTCCAAATGTGGTCTCACCAAGGTCCTGTACAGTTGCAGCATAACCCCACGGCTCTTAAACTCAAACCCCCTGTTAATAAACGCTAACACACGATAGGCCTTCTTCACTGCTCTATCCACTTGAGTGGCAACCTTCAGAGTTCTGTGGATATGAACCCCAAGATCTCTCTGTTCCTCCACATTCCTCAGAACCCTGCCGTTGACCCTGTAATCCACATTCAAGTTTGTCCAACCAAAATGAATCCCCTCGCACTTATCAGGGTTAAACTCCATCTGCCATTTTTCGGCCCAGCTCTGCATCCTATCAATGTCTCTTTGCAGCCTACAACAGCCCTCCACCTCATCCACTACTCCACCAATCTTGGTGTCATCAGCAAATTTACTGACCCACCCTTCAGCCCCCTCCTCCAAGTCATTGATAAAAATCACAAATAGCAGAGGACCAGCACTGATCCCTGTGGCACTCCGCTGGTAACTGGTCTCCAGTCTGAAAATTTTCCATCCACCACCACCCTCTGTCTTCTATGAGATAGCCAGTTACTTATCCAATCAGCCAAATTTCCCTCTATCCCACACCTCCTTACTTTCTTCATGAGCCAACCATGGGGAACCTTATCAAACGCCTTACTAAAATCCATGTATACGACATCAACTGCTCTACCTTCATCTACACACTTAGTTACCTCCTCAAAGAATTCAATCAAATTTGTGAGGCAAGACTTCCCCTTCACGAATCCGTGTTGACTATCCCGGATTAAGCTGCATCTTTCCAAATGGTCATAAATCCTATCCCTCAGGACCTTTTCCATTAACTTACCGACCACCGAAGTAAGACTAACCGGCCTATAATTACCAGGGTCACTCCTATTTCCTTTCTTGAACAGAGGAACAACATTCGCCACTCTCCAGTCCTCTGGCACTATCCCCATGGACAGTGAGGACCCAAAGATCAAAGCCAAAGGCTCTGCAATCTCATCCCTTGCCTCCCAAAGAATCCTAGGATATATCCCATCTGGCCCAGGGAACTTATCGACCCTCAGGTTTTTCAAAATTGCTGATACATCTTCCCTCAGAACATCTACCTCCTCCAGCCTATCAGCCTGTATCCCACACATCCTCAAAAACATGTCCCTCTCCTTGGTGAACACTGAAGAAAAGTATTCATTCATCACCTCTCCTATCTCTTCTGACTCCATGCACAAGTTCCCACTACTATCCTTGACCGGCCCTAACCTCACCCTGGTCATTCTTTTATTCCTCACATAAGTGTAAAACGCCTTGGGGTTTTCCTTGATCCGACCCGCCAAGGACTTCTCATATCCCCTCCTAGCTCTCCTAAGCCCTTTTTTTTTAGCTCATTCCTTGCTACCTTGTAACCCTCAAGCGACCCAACTGAACCTTGTTTTCTCATCCTTACATACGCTTCCTTTTTCCTCTTGACAAGATATTCAACCTCTTTTGTGAACCATGGTTCCCTCACTCGGCCATTTCCTCCCTGCCTGACAGGGACATACCTATCAAGGACACGCAGTATTTGTTCCTTGAACAAGCTCCACTTTTCATTTGTGCCTTTCCCTGATAGTTTCTGTTCCCATCTTATGCTCCCTAATTCTTGCCTAATCGTGTCATAATTACCCCTCCCCCAATTGTAAACCTTGCCCTGCCGTACAGCCCTATCCCTCTCCATTGCAATAACAAAAGACACCGAATTATGGTCACTATCTCCAAAGTGCTCTCCCACAACCAAATCTAATACTTGGCCCGGTTCATTACCCAGTACCAAATCCAATGTGGCCCCATATATCCACATATTGTGTCAGGAAACCCTCCTGCACACACTGTACAAAAACTGCCCCATCCGAACTATTCGACCTATAAAGGTTCCGATCAATATTTGGAAAGTTAAAGTCACCCATGACAACTACCCTGTGACCTCTACACATATCCATAATCTGCTTTGCAATTTCTTCCTCCACATCTCTATTACTATTTGGGGGCCTATAGAAAACTCCTAACAATGTGACCGCTCCTTTTCTATTTCTAACTTCAGCCCATATTACCTTGGTATGCAGATCCCCCTCGAACTGCCTTTCTGCAGCCGTTAAACTATCCTTGATTAACAATGCTACTCCTCCACCTCTTTTACCACCTTCCCTACTCTTACTGAAACATCTATACCCCGGAACTTCCAACAACCATTCCTGTCCCTGTTCTAACCATGTCTCCGTAATGGCCACAACATCGTAGTCCCAAGTACCAATCCACGCTCCAAGTTCACCTACCTTATTCCGGATGCTCCTTGCATTGAAGTAGACACACTTCAACCCACCTTCCTGTCTGCCGGTACACTCCTGCGACCTTGATACCCTCCTCAGTACCTCACTACACTCAACACTGGCTTCTGGACTACAGCTCGTTTTCCCACCCCCCTGACAAATTAGTTTAAACCCCCCCAAAGAGCCGTAGCAAATTTCCCTCCCAGTACCTTAAAAGGTACTTACCTTAGAGGGTTCGACCTCATTGTTCCAGAGGAGCAGCTTGAGTGGTGGTTCAAGTGAGGAGAGCTAGTAGGTAAGAGGTATTTTTAACTTACTTTTTTTTTCGGAGTTTTTTTTCTCTAAGGCAGCCGGGAGTGTAAAACGGGAAGTCGGCCCCAGTGAATTTTTTGAGTTGGAGCAAGGGGGAGGAAGCGAGTGGAACGCAAGACTGCGCAGGCGCCTGACGTCAGCCAGTAGCGCGCGGAAGGTTTAAAAAGCAGGCCGCTCTATCCAGCGGGCAGAGTTGTGAGTGGGCGGCGAGTGAGAGGGAGCAGAGTGGGACGGCTTTGGCTCAAACAGGCTTCGGCGTGAACAGGCAGAGGCGAGGGTAGGTTCCGGTAAGTTGTTTTTGTTTCTTCAGAGTAGAAAGAATGCCAGGCAGGATGTTGGAATGCTTCTCTTACAGGATGTGGGAAGTCAGGGAGACCTCCGGTGTCCCTGACAACGACACCTGCAGGAGGTGCATCCAGCTGCAGCTCCTAACAAACCGCGTTAGGGAACTGGAGCAGGAGCTGGATGACCTCCGGATCATTCGGGAGAATGAGGAGTTTATTGATAGTAGCTTCAGGGAGGCAGTTACGCCAAAGGCACAGAGCACAGGTAATAGGGTTACCGTCAAGCGAGGGAAAGGGCAGGCAGAGCAGGGTTCCCCTGTGGCCATTTCCCTCCACAACAGGTATACCGATTTGGATACAGTTGTGGGGGATGCCTTACCTGGGACAAGCTGCGGCAGCTGGATCTCTGGCACTGAGTCTGGTTCTGCAGCGCAGAAGGGAAGGTGGAAGAAGAGGAGAGCGGTAGTGATAGGGGACTCGATAGTCAGAGGTACAGACAGGAGGTTCTGTGGTCGTGACAGAGACTCCCGGATGGTTTGTTGCCTCCCGGGTGCCAGGGTCAGGGATGTCTCTGATCGCGTGCACAGCATTCTGAAGTGGGAGGGTGATCAGCCAGATGTCATGGTACACATCGGTACCAATGACGTAGGAAGAGTGAGGAGGTCCTGAAGAGTGAGTATAGAGAGCTTGGTAGGAAGTTAAAAAGCAGGACCCCGAGGGTAGAAATCTCAGGATTGCTACCTGTGCCACGTGCCAGTGAGGGTAAGAGTAGGATGCTCGGGCGGATGAACACGTGGCTGAGGAACTGGTGAAGGGGGCAGGGTTTCAGATTTCTAGATCATTGGGACCTCTTCTGGGGCAGGTGGGACCTGTACAAGAGAGACAGGTTACACCTGAACTACAAGGGGACCAATATACTTGCAGGGAGGTTTGCTAGTGTTATTGGGGAGGGTTTAAACTAGATTTGCAGGGGGATGGGAACCAGAGTGCCAGAGCAGATAGTGGAGCGGGGGTGAAAATAAATGATGTTAAGGGACATCGGTAAGGGAATTAAGGGTTATGGGGATCAGGCGGGTAAGTGGTACTGATCCACGTCAGATCAGCCATGATCTTATTGAATGGCGGGGCAGGCTCGAGGGGCTAGATGGCCTACTCCTGCTCCTATTTCTTATGTTCTTATGTTCTTATGTAATAGTTCATGCAAAATCACAAATAGAAGTGTTGTGTGTGGTGGTAATAATCTTCTGAGGTGTGTCTATTTCAATGCCAGGAGTATTGTGGGGAAGGCAGACGAGCTGAGGGCGTGGATTGACACATGGAATGATGACATTATAGCCATTAGTGAAACTTGGCTATAGCGGGGGCAGGATTGGCAGCTCAATGTTCCAGGGTTCCGATGTTTCAGACGTGATAGAGGCAGAGGGATGAAGAGTGGGGGGGTGGCATTGCTAGTCAGGGAAAATGTTACAGCAGTGCTCAGGCAGGACAGATTAGGGAGCTTGTCTACCGAGGCCATATGGGTGGAGCTGAGAAACAGGAAAGGTATGACCACATTAATAGGGTTGTATTATAGACCACTCAATAGTCAGCGAGAATTGGAGGAGCAAATCTGCAGAGAGATAGCAGACAACTGCAGGAAACATAAAGTTGTGATAGTAGGGGATTTTAATTTTCCACATATAGATTGGGACTCCCATACTGTTAAAGGTCTAGACGAGTTAGAGATTGTAAAATGTGTTCAGGAAAATGTTCTAAATCAATATATAGAGGTACCAACTAGAGAGGATTCAATATTAGATCTCCTATTAGGAAACGAGTTAGGACAAGTGACGGAAGTGTGTGTAGGGGAACACTTAGGTTCCAGTGATCATAACGCCATTAGTTTCAACTTGATCATGGATAAAGATAGATCTGGTCCTCGGCTTGAGGTTCTAAACTGGAAAAAGGCCAAATTTGAAGAAATGAGAAAGGATCTAAAAAGCGTGGATTGGGACAGGCTGTTCTCTGGCAAGGATGTGAATGGTAAGTGGGAGGCCTTCAAAGGAGAAATTTTGAGAGTGCAGAGTTTGTATGTTCCTGTCAGGATTAAAGGCAAAGTGAATAAGAATAAGGAACCTTGGTTCTCGAGGGATATTGGAACTCTGATAAAGAAGAAGAGAGAGATGTATGACATGTATAGGCAACAGGGAGCAAATAAGATGCTTGAGGAGTATAAAAAGTGCAAGAAACTACTTAAGAAAGAAATCAGGAGGGCTAAAAGAAGACATGAGGTTGCTTTGGCAGACAAGGTGAAGGATAATCCCAAGAGCTTCTATAGGTATATTAAGAGCAAAAGGATAGTAAGGGATAAAATTGGTCCTCTTGAAGATCAGAGTGGTCGGCTATGGATGGAACCAAAAGAAATGGGGGAGATATTAAATGGGTTTTTTGCATCCGTATTTACTAAGGAAACTGACATGGAGTCTATGGAAATAAGGCAAACAAGTAGGGAGGTCATGGAACCTACACAGATTAAAGGGGAGGAGGTGCTTGCTGTCTTGAGGCAAATCAGAGTAGATAAATCCCCAGGACCGGACAGGCTATTCCCTCGGACCTTGAAGGAGACTAGTGTTAAAATTGCAAGTGCCCTGGCAGATATATTTAAAATGTCGGTATCCACGGGTGAGGTGCCGGATGATTGGAGGATAGCTCATGTTGTTCCGTTGTTTAAAAAAGGCTCAAAAAGTAATGCGGGAAATTATAGGCCGGTAAGTTTGACGTCAGTAGTAGGTAAATTATTGGAAGGAGTACTAAGAGATAGGATCTACAAATATTTGGATAGATAGGGACTTATTAGGGAGAGTCAACATGACTTTGTGCGTGGTAGGTCATGTTTAACCAATCTATTAGAGTTTTCCGAGGAGGTTACCAGGAAAGTGGATGAAGGGAAGGCAGTGGATGTTGTGTACGTGGACTTCAGTAAGGCCTTTGACAAGGTCCCGCATGGGAGGTTAGTTAGGAAGGTTCAGTTGCTAGGTATACATGGAGAGGTAGTAAATTGGATTAGACATTGGCTCAATGGAAGAAGCCAGAGAGTGGTAGTGGAGGATTGCTTCTCTGAGTGGAGGCCTGTGACTAGTGGTGTGCCACACGGATCAGTGCTGGGTCCATTGTTGTTTATCATCTATATCAATGATCTGGATGATAATGTGGTAAATTGGATCAGCAAATTTGCTGATGATACAAAGATTGGAGGTGTAGTGGACAGTGAGGAAGGTTTTCAAAGCTTGCAGAGGGATTTGGACCAGCTAGAAAAATGGGCTGAAAAATGGCAGATGGAGTTTAATGCAGACAAGTGTGAGGTATTGCACTTTGGAAGGACAAACCAAGGTAGAACATACAAGGTAAATGGTAGGACACTGAAGAGTGCAGTAGAACAGAGGGATCTGGGAATACAGATGCATAATTCCCTAAACGTGGCGTCACAGGTAGATAGGGTCGTAAAGAGTGCTTTTGGTACATTGGCCTTTATAAATCAAAGTATTGAGTATAAGAGTTGGAATGTTATGGTGAGGTTGTATAAGACATTGGTGAGGCCGAATTTAGAGTATTGCGTGCAGTTTTGGTCACCTAATTACAGGAAGGATATTAATAAAGTTGAAAGAGTGCAGAGAAGGTTTACAAGGATGTTGCCGGGACTTGAGAAACTGAGTTACAGAGAAAGGTTGAATAAGTTAGGACTTTATTCCCTGGAGCGTAGAGAATGAGGGGAGATTTGATAGAGGTGTATAAAATTATGATGGGTATAGATAGAGTGAATGCAAGCAGGCTTTTTCCACTGAGGCTAGGGGAGAAAAAAACTAGAGGACATGGGTTAAGGGTGAAGGGGGTAAAGTTTAAAGGGAATATTGGGGGGGGCTTCTTCACACAGAGAGGTGGGAGTGTGGAATGAGCTGCCAGATGAAGTGGTGAATGTGGGCTCACTTTTAACATTTAAGAAAAACTTGGACAGGTACATGGATGAGAGGGGTGTGGAGGGATATGGTCCAGGTGCAGGTCAGTGGGACTAGGCAGAAAAATGGTTCGGCACAGCCAAGAAGGGCTGTTTCTGTACTGTAATGTTCTATGGTTCTATGATATTGGTGCCCCTCTGGTTCAGGTGCAAACCGTCCTGTTTGTACAGGTTCCACCTTCCCCAGAGTGTGCTCCAATTATCCATGTAACTGAAACCCTCCCTCCTACACCATCCCTGCAACCACGTGTTTATCTGCACTCTCTCCCTGTTCCTCAACTCGCTATCACGTGGCACCGGCAACAAACCAGAGATGACAACATGGTTTGTCCTGGCTCTCAGCTTCCACCCTAGTTCCCTAAATTCTTGTTTTAAATCCCCGTCCTTTCTCTTACCTATGTCGTTGGTACCGATGTGTACCACGACTTGTGACTGTTCCCCCTCCCCCTTAAGGATCCTGAAAACACGGTCCGAGACGTCATGGACCCTGGCACCCGGGAGGCAACTTACCATCCGTGAGTCTCTTTCGCTGCCACAGAACCTCCTATCTGTCCCTCTAACTATTGAGTCCCCAATAACTATTGCTCTCCTGCTCTTCCCCTTCCCTTCTGAGCCACAGGGACGGACTCAGTGCTGGAGATTCGGTCACCGTGGCTTACCACTGGTAGGTCATCCCCCTCAACAGTATCCAAAGCGGTATACTTGTTGCTGAGGGGAACGACCGCAGAGGATCCCTGCACTGACTGCTTCCTCCCAGCCCCTCTCACCGTCACCCATCTACCTTCCATTCTTCGGAGTAACTACATCCCTGAAGCTTCTGTCTATGACCACCTCTGCCCCCCGAATGATCCGAAGTTCATCCAGCTCCACTTGTCCCCTTGTTCATTCGGGAGTTGTGCTTTAGAGTGAGAGACGGGTCCACAGGGTGTTGCTGCCCTCTATCTGTCATCTCTATCTGTAACTGCAGGACTTATTGCAAACTCTTATCGAGAATAAGATGCCTGCATTAATTAGGATTCTAAACTTCACACCAGTGGATGATGTGCATGTAGATTACAAACTGGATTCCACAAGATCTTAAGACACTTCTTTTTTTCTGCACCGGCTGAGGTTATTCATGAAGACCCCTCCCCCAAACCCCCGCCCTCCACAACTTTGCCCCTCGCCTGAGGTGTGCTGATCCTCAGGTTAAACCATCACCAGTTTGATCACCTGAGACTATGGCGACTTTACCTTCACTCTCAATCTGGCCATTTTAATGACATTTCTTCATCTTGGATGGACAGAGTGGTTAAGGAATGTCTCGGCAACACCTGAGAACAAAGCAAGGGAAAGGATAAAAAGCACCAGGAATGTGATACCTGCTGCTTGTGGGGGAACGAGCTCAGGGGTCTGTATCTCCGAAATCAAAGTCTTTTGGTCTGAAAATGGAAAATGAACAAAGAATTTTAAAAAAAATTGATGTTAGAGATTTTATTTCATAAAACTCTTCATATCCCAATAGTTAATTTAATTTCATAAAAGCTTTAACTGAACAATTGCACCTGTTGGTGTGAAAGTGGAAGAATACAAATACATTGGTCGTGATTCTCAGCCCATTCACCACCGGCGTGAATCTCACACCGGGCCAGGAGGGGGATTTCAATCAGATTTCTGATTTGGGAAGTTCCCTGGACTCCATTATTAGCGAGATTCAAACCTCTTCCAATCCTCCCACCCACCAGGGTGTCCAGGAACCGTGGCCTCTGAGAGGGGGGAAGAGGTGAGTGAATCGACCCCTCCACCCCCTCAGCCCTATCCGACCCCTCCTGCCCCTCTCCTCCCTCTCCTGCCCCCCCTCCTCCCTCTCCTCCTCCCCCCTCTCCTCCTCCCTCTCCTGCTCCCCCTCCCCCCCCCGTCCCCCTCCTCCCCTGTCCCCTCCACCCCCTCCACTCTCTGTCCCCTCCGCCTTGTACCTGGGTGTACAAGGGGACAGTATCTGCTGGCCAGCTGCAGAGTGGGGGTGGTTCAGCGTGCTGGAGGGGGCAGTTTGGGGGTCTCCCCCAGGGAAGGAGGTTATGGTTGGTGCGTCTAACTCTGTCTTAAAAGCTCTTCAGATCCCATGATGAAGGTAAAGGCCTCCCTGTTTTCACAGCTGCCGGTGTCCCAGTGATTCTAGAGGAAGCTTTCTGGGTTGCGAACCTTTTTCCCACCCCGAATGGTTCTTCTGCCTTTGTGGCAAAGAAATGTGAATGAGTGCAGGCTTTAAAGCTGCCAATGACCCAGGGGTATGGGCCGTCTGGGGGAGCAGTGCTCCTGAGCTGGAGTGCAGAGAAGGTTCACCAGGTTGATACCGGAGATGAGGGGTGTAGCTTATGAGGAGAGATTAAACAGATTGGGTCTGTACTCGTTGGAGTTTAGAAGGATGAGGGGTGATCTTATAGAGACATATAAGATAATGAAGGGGCTGGATAGGGTAGAGGTGGAGAGATTCTTTCCACTTGGAAGGGAAACCAGAACTAGAGGGCACAGCCTCAAAATAAGGGGGGGCCGGTTCGGAACAGAGTTGAGGGGGAACTTCTTCTTTCAGAGGGTAGTGAATCTCTGGAATTCTCTGCCCATTGAAGTGGTGGAGGCTTCCTCGTTGAATATGTTTAAATCACGGGTAGATAGTTTTCTGATCGATAAGGGAATTAGGGGATATGGGGAGCAGGCGGGTAAGTGGAACTGATTCGCTTCAGATCAGCCATGATCTTGTTGAATGGCGGGGCAGGCTCGAAGGGCCAGATGGCCTACTCCTGCTCCTATTTCTTATGTTCTTATGAAGGCAGTAGAAACTGGGGCTGGCTGGATGGACAGGGGACGGGGAGAGGGACATTTAGAGATTATACAATAGCTGCCCAGGAGTCTCGAGTATAAAGGCTTTGCAGCAATTAGATCACGGATGGGAGCCCGAGTACGAACAGTGCCTTTGTGTATCGCCTACCTCTGCCTCTAACATTCCTGAGAGTTTATAGAATCTCTACAGTGCAGAAGGAGGCCATTCAGCCCAACGAGTCCTGCTCGTCTGTCTAACTGGCCATCATGATTTAACCCTCACCAATTGTCTCAGATTCATCGTGGATCCTGGTTGCACTGAGGGGGAGGGGGGGTGGCACTGGGAGGGAATGTGCTAAGCCTCATAGCCATTACCCACCTTCTGTCCAAGAGGATCCAGTAACTCCCAATGTTCACAGAGGATTCAGTTGACCCTGGGCTTGAGGGACAGGCGGGGGGGGGGACAGGGTGGGGGGGGGGGGCAGGCTCGGGGCTCTGGGCCGGAGGGTGGGCTCTGGGCTGGGGGGGCAGGCTCGGGGCTGGGGGGAGGGAGGAGGGGGTTGGGAGTTGGGGGTAGACTCGTGACTTGGGGCCACAGGGCAGGCTCAGGGGCCGGGAGGCAGGCTCGGGCGGGCTCGAGGCCCATCAGGCCCAAGAAGAAGCACAAAAGAGGCAGTGTACAGGACCCAGGAGCTATTGCACAACTTGTGCCACAGGAGACCCCGTCTCACACAGGAGACAGTGCAGCATCTCTGCCAAACCCACTATCAAACCTCCCGCCGTGTGGGGGGTGGTGGTGGTGGTGGGGGGAGGGGGGAGACCCGCTTCCTGTGGCCCTGAACGTTTATCCCACTGAAATATTCCAGGGTTCAAGTGGGCGACCTCTGGGGTCCCACAGTCCTCCGCACACACATGCACCCATGAGGTGATGGATAAGAGACTGACAGTGTCTGTGCGGAGGCCTGAGACCGTGGAGGGGTCCGGTGCGGTGCGGCGGGGTCCCGGTGCGGTGCGGTGCGGCGGGGTCCCGGTGCGGTGCGGCGGGGTCCCGGTGCGGTGTGGCTCACAGTGCCTGGTGACTGAAGCTGCACCGGGCCACTAGAGATGCTTCGACAGGTCGGGTGAGGCCCTGCAATCCACATTGTGGTTATTCGCTGTGCCCTCACATCTTCCAGGAAGAGTGAGATGTTTCCTCTGAGGTGGAGGATGTCCAGTGGCAAGAGAGCCCCAGGGGGAGGGGAGGGGGAGGGGGGGAGGGGGGGGGGGGGTGGGGGGAGGGTTCACATGGGCAGGAGCACCGGGATGCCATCATTGCCTCTCGATTCTCACATTTGGTTGTGATTGTGAAGAATCATTTTGATCCCTAACTCCAGGTACCTGATTACAGATGTGCCCACACTGTGCCCCTGAAACTGCTTCATCTTGTGAGGCCTCGCACTCCATCCGACTGCGTTCTCAAGATGCACGTCAGAGGTGGTGCTGATCGGCTGCCCTCCACCCGTTGCCTGAGATTCCATTGGCGGGCATCCACTGGAGAGCTTGGACCCAAAGGGACCTGGCTGCCTTTTGGACATCAGTAGTTTTGCCGTGTTACCCTGATCTGCCCGCTGTCCCTGGGATGCGCAGGTGTCAGGAAGGGGGGAGTCAGAGTGGCAGGACACTGCCAGAGTCTCCTTGGTGGAAGACCCTGGGATGGACTTGTTAGGTTCAAGAATTCGCCAACACCTCGTGGTCTGATACAAATGTACGAGTTTATTAGGAGTTCCTTCTTCCTTGCATGAGGTTTACAGTCTTCTATTGTTCTCTCTCTTACATTATTTCAGAGAACACCCATTCACATTTATTTGTTAATTAAACACATTTGCAGAGGTGACTGACACTAATTGGTTCTGACCTCTGATCATGCACTGTCCTCGAGTGAGTGGTCTCTGCTGAGGTTAGCCGATCACGAGCTGTGAATATACACAGCGTGTTGTTGCATTGTAACATGCCCCCAGCACAAGTAAAACCTGAAACCTCAGCATGATTTACCCCGTGAGAAAATGTTAGTATAAATACATTGTGGAAAATGCTATAAAAATTAGAAAGAAACAATAGAATAAAACAGTTGGCTTCCCACAGACTCCAGTGGTTCCTTTTCCCTTGGGGTGCTCCTGGGTTACTCCATGGATGGAGTGGCAGCTGCAGTGAAGTGAGCTCCAAAAGCTTCTGTCACCTGGCACTGTCAGCACTCAACAATGGTACTCGGAGCCTCTGCCGCCGCTCGTGGCTCGGACATCCTGCCTCAGGCTTTCCGGTCGTCACCCTTCCAGTGTTGGCCTGGGTGCCACACATTGCTGGCACCTCCTCCTGCGACTGAAGGCTCTGGGACTCCTCAATTCAGCCCTGCAGTTGGAGTAAAGTCACTGACGCCCCTTCCTGGATATCCCAGCTCTGCCTTTGCATCTCCAGCAGCTGAGGGAGGAATGTCTAGAGGCACAGCATCTGGCTGGGGGACAGCTACGTCTTGGGATCTTGACCTCCACCTGCCCGATCCCTGGGACACTCCTATGTCCACCTGATGTGCATCAGCAGCTGTGTGGTGCTCACCAGATAGTGACCCAGAAGCCTGTCTGCTAAGGTTGCCCAGCGAGGTGCGTGTCTCTGTGCTGGCACGCGGTGAAGGAGAGCGATATGATGCAACTCCTCCAAGGTGCTGCTGAGGGTTGAAGGAGGGGTTCTACTGGTCGATGGCCTGAGTCCATTGGTTGATGTTCCTGCAAGGCAAGGGATATAGTTTGAGTAAATGTCAAGGTCAGGGGTTTGGGCAAAATCTCACTCGAAACACCTAGGAAAAGGTGCTGTAGCTTCTCACGTTTCTGTCACACATTAACCTCGCTGTCACTGCCGGCCTGCTCCTCTCCTGAGCTGCATGGAGTCAAAATCCTCAAGTCAGGCACCCCCTTCTGCTTTCTCCCTCTTGTGCGGGTGATGGGCTCGCTATCTACTCCTGCAGGTACGCAAGGGGGGTTTATGAGCCTGGTGGTTGGAGGTTGATGACAGCTGGCATGTGTGGGCACTGTGCTTAAGCAGAGATGGGTTCTGATAAGGAGTGCCGGGGGTTTGAGGATAATGCCACAATGTTGGGTGCTGGGAACCCGTGAGGTAGCGGCTTGTGGGTTCAAAATGACATTCTGGAGAGTGATGGAAGCGTCAAATGCCAAGGGGTGATGGGAACACTCAGATCATTCATCTTTCATGACGATTGCTGCCACTGCCGTCCAGGCAGCAGTTGGCACATTGCTGGGGGGCCTCCTGCCAACCCATGGGTAGTTCATTGCACGCCCCTCCTCTACCGCATCCAAATGTCTTGTTAGGACTCCCTCTGAAAACACGGGAGCTGCTCTTCAAGCTGCCATTCTCTTGGCTTGAATGAGAATGCTGTAGAACTGGGTGCAGCATGCCCCCAAACCCCCACCCCGGCCCCATTCCCCTCCATCCCCCCCGCCCCATCCCCCCCCATCCATTCCCCCCGCCCCGCCCCCATCACCCCCACCGCCCCCATCCCCCCCATCCATCCCCCCCGCCCCGCCCCATCCCCCCGCCCCACCCCCACCATCCCCCCCATCCATCCCCCCGCCCCGCCCCCACCCCCATCCATCCCCCTGCCCCGCCCCCACCCCCCCCCGCCCCCGCCCCCATCCCCCCCCCCCCCCCCCATTCGCCCCGCCCTCCCCCCCCCCCCCCCCCCCCCCCCCACCTGATTGAAGTGCTCAGGTCACCAGATTAGTTTGATTTAATTTATTATCACATGTATTTGTATTCAGAGAGAAGTATTGTTTCTTGCGCGCTATACAGACAAAGCATACCATTCATAGAGAAGGAAATGAGCTGGCAAGGTGGATACAAAACTGGCTCGGTCAAAGAAGACAGAGGGTAGCAGTGGAAGGGTGCGTTTCTGAATGGAGGGCTGTGACAAGTGGCGTTCCTCACGGATCAGTGCTGGGACCTTTGCTGTTTGTAATATATATAAATTATTTGGAGGAAAATGTAACTGGATTGATTAGTAAGTTTGCGGATGACACAAAGGTTGGTGGATTTGCGGATAGCGATGAGGACCATCAGAGGATACAGCAGGATATAGATCGGTTGGAGACTTGGGCGGAGAGATGGCAGATGGAGTTTAATCCGGACAAATGTGAGGTAATGCATTTTGGAAGGTCTAATACAGATAGGAAATATACAGTAAATCGCAGAATCCTTAAGAGTATTGATCAGCAAAGAGATCTGGGTGTACAGGTACACAGGTCACTGAAAGTGGCAATACAGGTGGAGAAGGTAGTCAAGAAGGCATACGGCATGCTTGCCTTCATCGGCTGGGGCATTGAGTTTAAAAATTGGCAAGTTGTGTTGTAGCTTTATAGAACCTTAGTTAGTCCGCACTTGGAATATAGTGTTCAATTCTGGTCGCCACACTACCAGAAGGATGTGGAGGCTTTGGAGAGGGTACAGAAAAGATTTACCAGGATGTTGCCTGGTATGGAGGGCATTGGCTATGAGGAGAGGTTGGAGAAGCTTTGTCTGTTCTCACTGGAACGACAGAGGTTGAGGGATAACCTGATAGAAGTCTACAAGATTATGAGAGGCATGGACAGAGTGGATAGTCAGAAGCTTTTTCCCAGGGTGGAAGAGTCAGGTACTAGGGGGCATAGGTTTAAAGGAGATGTACGAGGCAGATTTTTTACACAGAAGGTGGTGGGTGACTGGACTTCGCTGCCGGGGGAAGTAGTGGAAGCGGATACGGTCGTGAGTTTTAAGAGGCGTCTTGACAAGTACATGAATAGGATGGGAATAGAGGGATATGGTCCCCGGAAGGATAGGGGGTTTTAGTTAAGTCGGGCAGCATGGTTGGTGCAGGCTTGTAGGGCCGATGGGTCTTTCCATGTGCTGTAATTCTCTTTGTTCTTTGAAAGGAGAGAATGCAGAACTAGTGTTACAGTCATAGCTAGGGTGTAGAGAAAGATCAACTTAATTCGAGGTAGGTCCATTCAAAAGTCTGATGGCAGCAGGGAAGAAGCTGTTCTTGAGTCGGTTGGTACGTGTCCTCAGACTTTTGTATCTTTTTCCCGGCAGAAGAATGTGGAAGAGAGAATATCCAGGGTGCGTGGGGTCCTTGATTATGCTAGCTGCTTTTCCAAGGTAGTAGGAAGTGTAGACAGAGTCAATGGATGGGAGGCTGGTTTGCGTGATGGATTGGGCTACATTCATGACTTTTTGTAGTTTCTTGTGGTCTTTGACAGAGTAGGAGCCATACCAAGCTGTGATACAACCAGAAAGAATGCTTTCTATGGTGCATCTGTAAAAGTCGGTGAGAGTCGTAGCTGACATGCCAAATTTCCTTAGCCTCCTGAGAAAATAGAGGCATTGATGGGCTTTCTTAACTATAGTGTCAGCATGGGGGGGACCAGGACAGGTTGTTGGTCATCTGGATACCTAAAAACTTGAAGCTCATTACCCTTTCTACTTCATCCCCATTGATGCAGACAGGCATGTTCTCCTTTACCCTTCCTGAAGTCAATGACAATCTCCTTCATTTTGTTGGCATTGAGGGAGAGATTATTGTCATTGTGCCAGTTTACCAGACTCTCTATCTCTTTCCTGTGCTCCATCTAATCTTTGTTTGAGATCTGACCCACTATGGTGGTGTCATCAGCAAACTTGAAAATCAAATTGGAGTGGAATTTGGCTGCACAGTCATAGGTGTATAAGTATAGCAGGGGGCTGAGAACACAGCCTTGTGGGGCACCAGTGTTGAAGATGACGTGGAGGAGGTGTTGTTGCTTATCCTTACTGATTGCGGTCTGTGAGTTAGGAAGTTCAGGATCTAGTCACAAAGGGAGAAGCCGAGCCCCAGGCCACAGAGTTTGGAGATGAGTTTTGTAGGAATAATGGTGTTAAAGGCTGAGCTATGGTCAATAAATAGGAGTCTGACACAGGTGTCTTTGTTATCTAGGTGTTCCAGGATTGAGTGCAGGGCCAGGGAGATGGCGTCTGCTGTGGACCTGTTGCGCCATTAGGTGAATTGTGGTGGATCCAGGCAATCTGGGAGGCCAGAACTGATTCATGCCATGACTAACCTTTCGAAGCACTTCATAATGATGGAGCCACCAGGCGATAATGATTAAGGCACACTGCTTGGTTTTTCTTAGGTACCAGGATGATGGTCATCGTCTTGAAGCAGATAGGGACCTCAGATTGTTGTAAGGAGAGGTTGAAGATGTCTGCAAATACTCCCGCCAGCTGATCCGCACAAGATCTGAGTGCTCGTCCGGGTACCCCATCTGGGCCAGTCGTTTTCCATGGATTGATCTTTGAGAAGACTGCTCTGACATCTGCAGTGATGACTCCAGGTACAGATTCATCTGAGGCTTCCAGCTTGGAGGGCATGCTCTTGCTCAAAACGGGCAGAGAATGCATTGAGCTCATCAGGGAGGGGTGCATTGGAGCTGGCGATTTTTACTTGCCTTCATCTTGTAGACCTTGCCATAGTCAACAGCTAGCCTGGGACTCCAGCTTGGCGTCTTTGGATCTCCTTGCATCATATCTGGCTTTCTTGTATAGGTCAGTGTCACCTGACTTGAAGACCTCAGACCTGGACTTCAGCTAGCAGTGGATATCCCTGTATAATGATCCATGGCTGGATGAGCAGGTGAATCAGACGCTTTGCCTTGCAAGGCATGGTATTTTTCATGGAGGAAAAAAAATTCATAACGCCTGAAGATTGTGTTCCGGATCACGCCACTGACGCCAGTAGGAATGACACTTTGCCACTTAAGAAAATTGTGCCCAATTACTCATTGTTCGGTCAGGTGGGGAGGCCAAAGTCAGTTAGATGCTTTTCTATGGAAAGGAAGAAATAAGAGAGGATAATTACTGGGAACTGGAGGCAGCGTGGATACCATTTCCCTACTAAGTCAGGAATATAAACAAAGCCAATAGATTTTGCTGGTTAAATTTATTTAAAAATTGATGTATCAGAAGTGATGTTACCAGATATTTGTTTCAATATTTGCCAAGTTTTCACCAAAGCTCTATTGCTAACCACGTACAAGTGAAATCAGCGTGAATTTCCATGATCCTTTTCTCTCTCCACAGAATCACACAGGCTCTTTAGATAGTGGTCACTACACTGCCTACTGCAAGAATCCAGTAACACAGAACTGGCATGAGTTCAATGATGCAAAAGTGACCGACATTTCTGAGCAGAAGATCCAGTCACCAACTGCTTATGTCCTTTTTTATAATTGTGTGAATTTTCAGTGGGCACAGTAATACCATCTCACACTACAATAAACTGTTTCCCTATAATTCAGTTTTCATTCTGTACTTACCCAAGAGGGCAGCACATTATATAAATTATGTAATTAATTTTAAACAGAAGTCATGCTGTTATTTTATCTGTTATTGTCTAAACTGGACTCTGTCCCCATGGATTAAAGGTACCCTCTGCAATGAGTCTGGTGGTGTGTAATCAGATGCACTTTTATTAAGCAGCTTAAGACATGCTAGGTTTTGGGTATCAGGCAACTTTGAGTGTTTCGGGAATACAGTTGCTGGTATAAGGCCCACTGTACATCATTGTAAAAACAGTCAAGGTCAGACATGAATTTTCCTGTTATAATGCCAAGTGTAACATGGCTGTTGTAACATTGAATGAGGAAACTGTATGGTCAAGTCCAGAGTTTAAGAATATCAGTTTCTATTTAAATTTGTGGCTGTAGGTTTGAGGGTTTAACAATTGGTAACTGGCTAAAATGTTAGGAATGATTGTCAGTCCAATCGAGACCTCTGAAGTGTTGGTGATTTATCCCAAACATTTTTACTCACAAAAGTTAGCCCCTTTGTCATTATTGTGGGATGAGAATGAGCCCAGTATTTGAAGCAAAAAGGTAAGGTATTTCTAAATTTCTTCAGAAATATCAAATGGATAAAGTATTAAGACTTCAGCCACTTTATATCATGTGGAATGATTTGAAACAGCTGCAGACAGTGAATGTTTCTGGGTCAATGCTCCAGAGCCAGCTGTGTCCAGAGAGTCCATTTGATCACAACTTGTCAAATACCCTAAAATGTGGAAAATCACCACAAAGACAGGGCAAACACAGCCTGGCCAATTACTGTCAGGAATGGATTAAGTTTCATCAGGACCCCCAGGCTCCAGGTTTCCTTACAATGGTCCAAACATGATCAAAAATTGCAGAATAGCAGAGTTGTGGTGACTGCCTTTGACCTCAAGGCAACATTTGACTGTTGCATAAAGGAAATCTAGTAAAACCGAAGTCACTGGGTAATAGCAGAAACTTTCCATGGACTGGAGATGTACGGTATCTAACACACAGAAGGATGGCTGTGTCTGTTGGGAGATTAATCATCTCAGCCCAGGACTGTAGGAGCTCCTTTGAGCTCTGCCCTGGCACAAGGATCAGCTGCTTCATCAATAATCCCTGCAGTGTTGGCAATCTGATGGAATATGCTTCCACTTGCCTGGCTGAGTGCAGCTCCAAGAAGCTTGACATCATCCAGGACAGTCTGCACCCAATACACCACTTTACAAAATAATTGCCTCCACAACTTGTCTGCAGTGTGCATCATCTTCACGATGCATTTCAGGAACTTGCCAAGGCTCCTTTGACAATAATCCCAAATCTGTAAATCCACCCACCTATAAGGACAACAGGCAGGGAAAAATAAAGTCCCTCATTCCTCTGACATTTCTAAGCATGGTGAGATGTTTCAAACCAAAGAATATGCTTTAAGCTATTCTGTAGTGAAATCTGTCCCCATGATCCCGGGACAAGTGGAAAAGGTGAAGCTTTACTTTCATCGAACTGGACAAGTGCAAGAAAGCTTGGAACGTGATAAGTGCACCAAAACTGCTGGCAGGAAGGGAAAGCAGCACAATCTGGCAGCTGTAGAACTCTGGTTAAACATTATAAAGGACAGTCGCCCAACTCATCAGCCATGCACTAATAAACTTTTAGGACGGGAATGTTATCCAGCACACCATAACGGAGTGAAAAAAATAAAAGCATTGTTGTCAGCGAATGCACACCCGCAGCATCAGCTCTTCAAACAGACACATCATGTAATCCAAATGTGTAGTTCCATAAATCATATGCAAGTATGTAGAAAAGCAGAACAGTGAGCATTAACTGGAGTGGATAAGCAGGACTGGGAGAGACAGCAAAGAACAGAAACGTTTAGCAAATGGGTGATTGAATCACGGCGTTTAATATAGGGAAATGTGAAATAAAACATGACAGTTCTAAAATGATTACAAAATAAAAGACATCATATTATGAGTCAGGTAAAAAAATCCCACTGTTGATTAAACATGAAAATATTGCCAGTGAGACTGAATTTCAAAATAAAATATTGCAGGGAGATCAGAAATAGGTGGAGGGCAGTGGACATTTGTCTTATAAACCAATCGGTCTGTGCGTAAAACCAGTCACCATTATAAAATAACTTTAGATGCCAAAAATAATTCAGAAAATGACTAATTAATATTTGATACGGAAGTTTAATGAATTCCAATCCTATTTAACACAAATCGCAAAATCTGCTGTTCAGTGCTGAGAAAGTGTTTTAATAAAATGAGATATTTTAATTTGCCATAGCTGATGGTTAATGCACTGAACTGTTTTTCCTTTCAAGAGGTTAAGTATCAACAGAAAATTGTAAGAGCTTTGAAATAAAATTTAGTCCAGTCTGAAGCAATTTTCCCCTGTGCGTGGCCAGCTTTTTCAGTGTGGTCTCTTTCTGCATCATTATGCATTGTTCTATGTAGCACAAGACAAACTGCAGCTCTGCAGGAACATTGGCCAGACTTAGAGGCATAAATTCTGTAAGGGTTATCAGAATTTAACTCCTTGATGTGATGGAAGATCTTCCCCTCTAATGCTAACGTAGGAACGCTATAACTAATGCTGGGGAGGATCACAGAATCCCTACAGTGCAGGAGGTCATTCAGCCCATCGCATCTGCACCAGTCACAATCCCACCCAGGCCCTATCCCTGTAACTTCACATATTTACCCCAATTCCCCTGACACTAAGGGGCAATTTAGCATGACCAATCCATCTAACCTGCACATCATTGGACTGTGGGAGGAAATGGGAGCACCTGGAAGAAACCCACGCAGACATGGGGAGAACATGCAAACTCCGCACAATGACCCAAGCTGGGAATCAAACCAGAGTCCCTGGTGCTGTGAGGCAGCAGTGCTAACCACTGTGCCACCATGCTGCCAGTAATAGATGTAACACACACACACACTGTGGACCTCCTCGATGACCATATGCTGTTCTCCCCTTTGAGTGACTTAACCTGAGGATCTAACCAGGTATTGATTTAACCCGACGATCTCCACACCTCAAGCAAGAGGCATGGTTAAAATAACACAGCAAGGAACTGAACACCCACACTATTGACATCACTGCAACACAAACCAGCCAACTAGTGTAAGTTTAGTAAAACAAAGTCATCCAACATACTGTGTAGTGACACTTGCGTTTCCACAAGTTCACAAGTTAATTATTCTTTTCACAGAGCAACTGATTCTCTAGAAATACTGCAGAATTCAAACATCCACTGAGGAAGGTTGATCTTTGACTTTCAGCTTGATTCTTTGTTTTTAAATTAAATGCTTGGATTATTTAATTGATTTTACATTTCATTCTATATTGATGTAGGATATGTCAAAGGAAATGATGTCTAAAGGGAATCAACATACAGGCCAGGGGTCAGTCAGTGAACTCATGGCCATTTCCGGTTCCAGTTGATGGTACAAGTTACCAGTGTCTCCACCAGAAAGTGTCAAACTGGGAAGAATGCAACAAAATGTCAAAAGCCAGGCCTGTGCTTGGAATGCAACCCGTCTGTCTTGGTGAACTTCTGCTCTCGGCCATGATAATGTAAAGACTCAGGGACAAGCAGAACCAAAGGGTCTGTTCCACTATTCAATTGGACAATGGCTTACCTCAGTTTTGTCGCCCTCAATATAATCACCCAAAATGATCAATCTCAGTTTTAATTTTTTTTCAAATGGTTCTGAGCGAGAGAGCTCCATTTCCCACTGAGGGAAGGAAAATCACCCTGAACTCCCAACTTCAATTAGTTCAAGATAAGGGGGGGAAGGTTCAGTGGAGATGTGCAGGGGAGATTTTTTTTTTATACAGAGGGTGGTGGGGGCCTGGAATGCATTGCCAAGTGAGGTGATTGAGGCAAATACGTTAGCGACATTTAAGACTTATCATGAACAGGTGGGAAATAGAGGAATACAGGTGGTTGGTCCAGATAGGACAACGTGATCAGCGCAGACTTGGTGGGCCAAAGGGCCTGTTCCTGTACTGTTCTTTGTTCTACTTATCCCTATTCCTGCCATCAATTTAAGTATTTTAGATCAGTATCATTTGGTGCGGCTTCCCTCCAAAGCTAATTTATCCTTCCCCAAGCGCAGTAGGTCGTGTTGGGTTCTGATCAGAGCTCTGTACAGCTATATTCCAGCTTCCCTGAGAAAGGCCAACATTCCATTAACCCTTTTTAATTTTTCTTCCTGCTCTCACATTAAGAACAGGGAAGGAGACGAGAATTCCGACAGTCTCGGAAAACATCGTTATTTTCAATATTAACACATGGAAGGCAGGCAAATGTAGGGTAGGAACGTGAAGAGAAATGACTTCTGAATTCCTCCACACAAACATCATACATCTCAGACCAGAGACATCACCAGGAAAGGAATAATGGATCAAACAGTTGAGCAGTTACACAGTAACTGCACGAATGTGGAAAAGCCCAAAATAAGCAAAGGTCGACAACCATTGCCATTAATGAATGGTACAGGCTGTTCAGATCTCAACTCAAAGTATATTGATACATTTAATTCACACTTTTTGTAAAAGTCTGAAAATAATTTTTGATTCACAATATAACTTTTGGTTAAGGTCAAATGCAGCAGAATTGAATTTTCATTTAATCACCTCAACGGTTTAGTAGAAATATATGCACGGTTACTTCAAATAATAGTACAATAACTTTTTAAAACTATTTATATATTATATACACATACACATTTTGTGCAACTCTGCAATCATTATGTACAGATACATTCCCATCTGCTTAGATTACTCCTGGCTATTTTCACAGTACAGAAAGATTCACTATAATATAGAAAGGCCATTTTAACAGGAACAAGTCATTTAAGGGAATCAAGACTGCTGCTTTGTCACATGGAATAGCAAAGATCTTGTAAAGGGCAATGAATTATGGCTCTTCAGATTGTTGCAACTACAAACTGGGTTCAGTAAACAGGATATTCAACATTCTTGTAATCATTCTAAATAGGCAGTTATTTTGTTAGATAACAAAAACTCTTATTTTCTGGTAAAGTATAAAGGGCAGATCATATAGTTAAGCTCTAGTGTTGAAACGCAATAAATTTTATCACAGCTGGAGTTGCTGCTAATTTTCCTGGTCACATGCCCAACAAGTCTTGATAGGTAACTAATATTGGAGTGTCACTCTGGAAATGCACTGCACTGAACTCTATGTTGCCAAATCAGCCACGCGCAGCTCCAGTGAACTGTAGAAGAGAATGTAGGTCGCTGATGATCTGACTGAAGAAGCAGATATCTCCGAAACATCCTGGTCATCGAATTTGAACCAGCGCTGCTTCACTGCATTCTTGCAGTAGGCGGTATAGTGTCCTCCATCCAGCCCTCCATAATGGTTCTATACAAATTCAAAAATCAACAGCAATGGTTAACATGAACTATTTTAAGATGGTTAATGTTATTCAGCTGTGAGGCTGATCCGTTTCAGAGTTTAACACTTAACATGAAGGAATATTTTTAACTGTTTTGTAGATTTCATGAGATGTAGACAGATTTTGTGGTCGATTTTCACTGATATTGAAAGCAGATGGGAAGTGGCAATATAACTGGACCAGTAACCCAGAGTTCAGGAGTAAATTCGGAGACATTGAAACTCCACTACGACAGTTTTAGAATCAGCTGGAGGGAAGAGCAGCAGATACCTGGGAACACCACCACCTGCAAGCTCCCCTCCAACCCACACGCTATCCTGACTCGGAAATATCACTGTTCCTTCACTGTCACTGGGTTAAAATCCTGAAACTCCTTCCCTAACAGCACTGTGGGTGTACCTACACCTCAGGGACTGCAGCAGTTCAAGGCGGCAGCTCACTACCACCGTCTCAAGGGCAACTAGGAACAGGCAATAAATGCTGGTCTAGCCAGTGACACCCACATCCCACAAATGAATAAAAGAAAATCAGTTAATAAAACAAAACTGGAATAATCAGTAATGCTGAGTATGAAATTTTAAAAACTATTTTAGGGAAGAAAGTGGTGTTTTAACCAGTCCACCCCATAGGATCCAAGTCCTGTACCAATGAGATTAATGTGCAATTGTTCTCCAAAACGAGAGTGGCAAACCAAAATTGCACAAACAACAGTGGCTCACCAACACCAGCCGAGAGCAATAACTGCCAGTCCAGTCAGCAATTACCCTTGCCCTGTGAATGAATGAATGACAAAGCTAGCTAATTAACATCTAGAAAAAAAACTCCTCACACCTGTAGTGAGACTCCAGTTACCAGGTACAAGTAACTATTTGCTTAGTAAACAGGTTAGTGCAAAACTCTTGGGTAAAGGCTCCAGGGTACGTGAAGAGGCCATTTCACTCAAGGTAGGGTCTTCCTAAAAAGTGTCCCATGTCTTAAAAACTCTTCCAGCTGATTTGGTCTCATTCTTTTATAATACCATTGAGAAATAGACCAGCTAGCATCCTCCAACAAATCCCTGCACAATGTCATAGACCATTAATTAGTAATGTTCAAAATAGTTTGTGACAATTCAATCCCAGTCAACTTTATCTTCTGATTATAGATTCTTCTTTTCATATTTAGAATGGAAACTGGCCATGTAACTATGTGGCACTAAGTACACGCTTGCAGAGGCAGCTGTGTTAGATCTCCTCTCTCCAAATCTACAATGTAGAGAAACTCCTCTGCTCAGACTAACTCCATCTGCTCTTCAATGTATAGATCATTTAAATTCAAAGTATACTAAATAAGCACAGAACAATGATTTTAAAACAGGATGTGGATAATGTCCAAGTGGCCCTAATTTCTAATCCTGTTTTGCCCGAAGACCATACCTGGTCTCTATTTCCCTTCTCCAACTCCACAGGAGAAAGACTGACTATAATAATGGGTCTCAGATCAGCTCACGTGCCAATGGTGAACTTCTAATTCCTTTACCTGGACACATCATTTCTAATTTATTTCACGATGACCACATTTTATTTACCTTCTGACATTTAAACACTGCTCTAATTCCAGCTACCTTTTCTATTTAATTGCAAAAATGCCAACCCAATAGCCATGGGTCTTCGATATCTTCCCGTGAAAGTGCTGGAATGTGTTACCTCAAAATGCTGCTAAAACAGAACACTGCAATATTTCATTTCCACCTTTTACCACTTCCCTGGAGTGGATAAGAAAGGTATTCACGACTCAATCCTGGACTCTGCCAATGCAGGGGTGCAAGAAGGCAGCTCACCATCACCTTCTCAAGGGCAGTTAGGGATGGATAATAAATGCTGGCCCAGCCAGCGATGCCCACATCCCATTAGTGAATAAAGTAAAAACCTGGAAACTTATCCAACGTGTAATACTGGTCTCATCAGATGCCAACAACCATAGGCAGCTTTATTTTAAAATATTGAAGTAGAGAAGACTGTGCCCAATAATTTGGAAAAACCATTGACATTAAGGGGGCGGAATTCATCCCAACACATTCAATTACCCACAGAGCAGATTGGACACAGGTTTCTAATATTTTTACAGTAATTTATCTGAAATTTGCAACACAATTCCTAATGGCTACTTAACCATGACTGAAGAAAATTACTAAGCGGTGATAATTTAGTTACTTACCGACACAGCAAATAAATTGTATCTTTTCACATTGTTCCTGGGACCAATTATGTAGTTGGTCAGATCCAGATTCTCCAATGGAAAGTCAACATTTGTCTGTAACTTCTGTTTCCATCTTCCTTCATAAGAGAATCTGTGAGAACAAAAAAAATCAACCACAGAGAAAGTGTTATATACAGAACAGGACAGTACATAGCAGGGCAAGCAAATGAGTACAATGGGGACTTGTGCTGTGTTTATACCTCTTGCTGCGGTCAGAGGGGGCAAGAGAAGCAAGCAACAGCTCTTGGATTCTTACTGCAGCCTTTTGATTTAAATATAGATAAAGAAAAATCAACAAAGCACAATCCTCCCACCTGAAGTTAAATTCATGCTACAGGTACATGTCCAATAGCTCAGTCACTCAGCGCGAGCAGCCTCCAGCTACGCTGTCAAAGCCCCAGCCCTCTCCAGACAATCACAAGTGTACTTTCCAGCTTGAACAGTAATCAGGAGAACCTTTTGACCGAATTCTCCACAACCCACCCACCCTCTGTATGAGGAGACAGAGGCTAAGTGCTCTCAAAAAGCCAGAGTGAAAGGTTGGCAAAGGAAAAACATGATGTGGAGGTGCCGGCGTTGGACTGGGGTAAACACAGTAACAAGTTTAACAACACCAGGTTAAAGTCCAACAGGTTTATTTGGTAGCAAAAGCCACACAAGCTTTCGGAGCTCCAAGCCCCTTCTTCAGGTGACTCACCTGAAGAAGGGGCTTGGAGCTCCGAAAGCTGGTGTGGCTTTTGCTACCAAATAAACCTGTTGGACTTTAACCTGGTGTTGTTAACCTTCTTCAAGGAAAAACACACAGACCCGCCTGGAACACAGTGCAATTTGTTATGAGTCACAGCTATCATCTTATTAAAAAAGAACCACACCGTTTTAGATGCACCAATAGGATAGGTGGCAGTTTCCAGATCTCTAACTTCTTTGTAGCATCCCTGTGTGTCTTGCAGTTGCTGCAGTGAAATCGGTTATTGTCTGTTAGCTTTTCCTCTTTGGAAAAGGATTTGAGGCAGTCCTTCAAAAGAAAACATTAAGATTCTATTAAAATTAGAAAGCTGCTACAAGTTTTAGATTTTTGATGGAAAAAAACTTCTAACCGTTTTTTAAAAAATTGATTGGAATTACGATCAACACATTCCCTGCCCAGGGTGAACACTAGGGTAAAGGGGCAGAAGGACAAATACCCTCTCCTCAGAGCACCACAAACTCTCCATCACATGTGCTCTGGGTGCACTAACCCCACTTAGAACAACTATTCCTCAATGTTCATTTGATTCAAATCCACATTAATGTCTAACAATTGGGAAACAAGAGAAAAAATAGACAAAAATGTCTAAAGTTCAAAATGACTGCTCCAGAAATACTCCATGGAATGCTCCATAAAGGCTTTCAGTAAAGTGTTAGAAGCAAATCACTGCGGATGCTGGAATCTGAAAACAAGAGAAAATGCTGGAAAATCTCAGCAGGTCTGGCAGCATCTGTAAGGAGAGAAAAGAGCTGACGTTGAGTCCAGACAACCCTTTGTTTTTGACACGTCAGCTCCTTTCTCTCCTCACAGATGCTGCCAGACCTGCTGAGATTTTCCAGCATTTTCTCTTTTGGTTTCGGTAAAGTGTTTTCTTTTACCAGCAACTTCCTCCCTTATCCACTTTAAAATGTTGATTCCATATTCCAGGTTAAACTACAGCACACTACTGAGAGTGTGCCACAGTGCCAGAGGTGCTGTTTCTCAGACCACAGATATTAAACCGAGGCACCACCTTCCTGCTCTGGTAATACGAAGAATCCTATAGCTCTCATCAAAAACAGGGAGCTCTGAGTTTCTCAGCCAACACTTGCCAGTTATTAAACAAACCCTCTCGTCATTCACATCATTGCGATTTGTGGGATCTTTGTTCATGCTTTCCTACACAACAATGACAACCCTTCAAAATTAATCCATTTATTGCAAAAGTGTGATGGGATGCTCCAAGGATAAGGATGCTATGTCTTTTAGTTAAATCATGTGTCAGCAGGTTATCAGATTCTGGGACATGACAACTCCGCTCCAATTCTCCCAGATTTTCACTTGCAACAGGAATTGCTGGGTGGCAACTTAGAGGAGGAACTCTGGCCCTTATTCCCAGACACAGAAACTTGATTATACCAAGATCATGGAACTCTCAGAATCTGGGAATTACAAACTCAGTTCCTTACCTTGTGGAGTAATAGGAAACAGTTCACCCAAAATGCAAGTCACACTCATTAGAAGCAGCACAGGTGCTTCTAGAGGTCTGGATGGAGTGGGAGAAGGGAAGAGCGCACAGCACAGCTACATTTTCTAATGACTCCAACATTAATACAAGCTCAAGCATGCTATATGCCTAACCTCTTGGCCAGTGAGTAATGCACTGGGGCCGGGGTTGAGGCCTGTAAAGCATGAACGTGGAAAAATAAAGTTCCATCCCAGAGAGAGTTTTCTTCCTCCTGCCCTGACGGTGGATTGTGCAAAGTTCAATTCCACAGTACCCTCCCTTCCATCTAAAGATCTGACAAAATGGTTCTCCGTGACTTACATTCCAAAAAGTGCGCGATGGCAGGCAATTCAACCATGGAAGCAGCACAGTTCAGCCTGATCATACAATAAGAAACTGCCAATCGCCCCCAAATGAGCAACATAAAATTTGAACACAGTGTGAATAAACATAATCTATAAAATTCATGTAAACTTTTTACCTGCAAAGAACATTTGCTAGAAGACGGAAGGGGCAGAGACAAATACATAAAGGCTTCAAATGTTCGAGACCTTTTATGACAAGTCAGACACTGCACTGTTGACTTGAACTGGCCTTGGAACAATGCCACAATAATGGACTCATTGAGATGTTTGTGCTTCTGCCAAGCTAGTTCTGCTGCTCTCGTGTCATCCAAGTTATCACAGTTTTCCTCCTTGTATCTCTTCCGGTCAGCCTGAGAGAAATTAGAAAGTGAGAATAATTAGTATGTCACATTTGTTATATATTAGATATGAAAATAAGTGAGAACCATAAGACCATAAGACCATAAGACATAGGAGCGGAAGTAAGGCCATTCGGCCCATCGAGTCCACTCCACCATTCAATCATGGTTGATTTCAACTCCATTTACCCGCTCTCTCCCCATAGCCCTTAATTCCTCGAGAAATCAAGAATTTATCAATTTCTGTCTTGAAGACGCTCAACGTCTCGGCCTCCACAGCCCTCTGTGGCAATGAATTCCACAGACCCACCACTCTCTGGCTGAAGAAATTTCTCCTCATCTCTGTTCTAAAGTGACTCCCTTTTATTCTAAGGCTGTGCCCCCGCGTCCTAGTCTCCCCTGTTAATGGAAACAACTTCCCTACGTCCATCCTATCTAAGCCGTTCATTATCTTGTAAGTTTCTATCAGATCTCCCCTCAACCTCCTAAACTCCAATGAATATAATCCCACGATCCTCAGACGTTCACCGTATGTCAGGCCTACCATTCCTGGGATCATCCGTGTGAATCTCCGCTGGACCCGCTCCAGTGCCAGTATGTCCTTCCTGAGGTGTGGGGCCCAAAATTGCTCACAGTACTCCAAATGGGGCCTAACCAGTGCTTTATAAAGCCTCAGAAGTACATCCCTGCTTTTGTATTCCAAGCCTCTTGAGATAAATGACAACATTACATTTGCTTTCTTAATTACGGACTCAACCTGCAAGTTTACCTTTAGAGAATCCTGGACTAGGACTCCCAAGTCCCTTTGCACTTTAGCATTATGAATTTTGTCACCGTTTAGAAAATAGTCCATGCCTCTATTCTTTTTTCCAAAGTGTACAACCTCGCACTTGCCCACGTTGAATTTCATCAGCCACTTCTTGGACCACTCTCCTAAACTGTCTAAATCTTTCTGCAGCCTCCCCACCTCCTCAATACTACCTGCCCCTCCACCTATCTTTGTATCATCGGCAAACTTGGCCAGAATGCTCCCAGTCCCGTCATCTAGATCGTTAATATATAAAGAGAACAGCTGTGGCCCCAACACTGAACCCTGCGGGACACCACTTGTCACCGGTTGCCATTCTGAGAAAGAACCTTTTATCCCAACTCTCTGCCTTCTGTCTGACAGCCAATCGTCAATCCATGTTAGTACCTTGCCTCGAATACCATGGGCCCTTATTTTACTCAGCAGTCTCCCGTGAGGCACCTTGTCAAAGGCCTTTTGGAAGTCAAGATAGATAACATCCCACAGATAGAACACAGTGCCTCTACATTGTAACGGGGCAGCGGACTTTACAAATCGTGCACATCTAATCCTAAAGCTGTAAAGACAACATTCAACAGGGCAAGAGTACGCCAGAATCCAAAATGTACTCAATTTGGGCTAGTTTCAGACTAACAGCGCTTAATCCTGCACATTAAGCTGATCAAAAAACTGCCAAATTGAATATTCACCAACAACGTTTGACCAGTGGAAACAGAGGTTAGGAATATGTTACCATAGTGACAATGGAAGCTGGGTTTCGTTTTATCATCTTCCAATGAACATCCCAAAATGCATTGTATTCATTTGCAAAAAGAGCAGAATCATACAGTCCAATGCAACTTGTTTATTGTTTTTGGGATGTGAGCGTCACTGGACAGGCTGACCGTCCCAAATTGAGAAGGTGATGGTGAGCTGCCTTCTTGAACTGCTGCAATCCCAGAGTTGTAGGCAGACCCATAGTGCTGTTAGGAAGGGAGTTCTAGGATTTTGACCTAGCAACAGTGAAGAAATGGTCAGAATGTTGCGTGGGTTGGAGAGAACTTGCAGGTGGCAGTGTATCTGCTGCCCTTGCCCTTTGAAATGGTAACGGTTGTGGGTTTGGAAGGTGCTGCCTAAGGAGCCTTGGTGAGTTGCTGCGGAGCATCTCGTGGATGGTACACACTACTGCCAGTGTGTGTTGGTGGTGAAGGGAGTGAATATTTAAGTTGGGAATGAGGTATTGATTAAGGGGACTACTTTTTCCTGGACAGTGCGAGTGTTGTTTGAGCTGTACTCATCCAGGTAAGTGGGGAGTATTTAATCACACTCTTGACTTGTGCCTTATAGATGGTGGACAAAATGTGGGGAGTCAGGAGGTGAGTTACTCTTGGTAGAACTCCCAGCCTCTGATCTGCTCTCGTGGCTGACCAACATAACTAAACTTCAGTAAATCGCAGCAATTCCACTAGTCTACAGCCAAGTTCACTTGAAGCTGCAACCATCTTTAGAAACAAGAAAATAATTTATTGATCCAGTAGAAAAGGCTTTTCATCTGTGCATATTTGGTAAGTTGACATAGCTGAGAGCACACAGTGCTGTTCCTCCCATGTTACTGTCTCTTTGCTTCTACTCCAATTCACAACTTTGACACTAGTCTCTGTACTCACTGATAAGGAAAGAAAATACCAATAAAATTATGTCTTCTGTTTCTTTGGGGATATGACAAGATACCAAGAACAGAAAGGCAACAGTATGTTGTAGTTAACACGCAACTGCAGCGTAAACATAGCTGGGAGCCAACATTAGATTGGAACATAGGAGGAGCCAATCCTTGCACAATTTCATTCTGTTCCCAGCTGGATCTTCATCGATTTATATATTTAACCTTAGTGGGAAGTTCAAACTTCTAAACTTGTGTAAACATTGTTAAAGAGATCATTTTGTTTAAGAGACCATTGTTTAAGGTGAGGGGGAGAGATACAAAAGGGTCCAGAGGGGCAATTTTTTCACAGAGGGTGGTGAGTGTCTGGAACAAGCTGCCAGAGGTAGTAGTAGAGGTGGGTACAATTTTGTATTTTAAAAAGCATTTAGACAGTTACATGGGTAAAATGGTAGAGGGATATGGGCCATATGCGGGCATTTGGGGCAAGCTTAGGGGTTTAAAAAAAGGGCGGCATGGACAAGTTGGGCCGAAGGGTCTGTTTCCATGCTGTGAACCTCGATGACTCTGAGACACTTGTCAAAAAGCTGGGGAGACTTCTGTAATGATATTAGCGAATTAGAAATGGAGACAACTCTTTGATATATTGCTGTGCGTCACTTCATCCAAAGACACATCCCAGCTCCCTGTAAAAAAAACAGGATTAAACAATTCCCGAGGCGCAGAATTCTGCTCTGTATCAGGATTTTACCACATTCTCCAAATTGCCTCAAATATTTTCATTTATTGCAATAATATCAGAGCATGCAGAGAGCTCTTACTTTGTTAAGGTCTTCATGGAGTCCATCCATTAAAAATAGAAGCAGTTCCTGGGAATCTTGCTGCACATACCCTGCAAATGTGTCATTAATTTTTCCAATGCGTCCCTTAAAGTCCCTCGGACTGATGCATTTATATTGACCTGACCACAGGGTCTTCATTATCACACCAAACTCTTCAGCCACATCGCCTTTATGACCAAGAATGTTCGACCTATCAAAACAAATTAGAAATTGAAATTTTTCACACTAAACAACTGCGTACAATGTCTAGTAAAGCAGAGGGGGCATTAACATCTAGGAAGGGATGGAGGGAGCATCAACATTCAGTCTAGTTACAATCAACATTTTAAAGCTCTGATGAGTTCACTGTGAATTAACTCAGATTCAGCATTTGAGTATTGTTGATTCTGCAATTCAGAACAGTCTGGGACCTTCACAACCACAATGTGTAATCAAGCTTAAAGTTTAGTTGTGCCAGGCCAGGTTTTTCACTGCCTTCCTTCAGTTGTTTCAGACAGCTGCAGACACACAGTATTTCTCAGGAATAAGGTTGTGTGGTACCTTCTAGATTGATACACAGCTCCAGAGTCGCGCAACTTAGCCAGAACACTGGGTGTGATGTATACATTGAACTCCCTCAATGGGTTGGAATGTGACAGTGTGGGGTACGAATTATTAATGTGGCCAACAGGTGTGGATCTTGGTCTCATCTTTTGCACGAGATGTTAAACTAAAACCCTGCTCTCTCTCAGATAGCAGTTATTCTGATGAGCAGAGGAGATATTCCCAGTGATGTGGTCAATAGTTACCCCTCAATCAACATCACTTTTTAAAAAACAGATGTTTTCGTTATCATCCTGTTGTTTGTGGGAGATAGCTGTGTACAAATTGGCTGCTGCATTTCCCACATTAGAAATCTCTAGACTTCAGGAGTAATTCACTGACTATAAAGCACTTTAGTCACAGAGAGCTACTAATAAATGCAAGACTTTTTTCTTTCATCAGATTGTGACCTTAACCAGGAGTGATATTTTTTACCTGTTAATATCTTGTTGGTAGTAATTTTTATTGAAGTACTCTGCCAGATGGGGAGTGTTGCATAAACACTGCAAAACGGAATTCATATAGCAGGTGTTGCCAAGGTTTCTCAGGCCAGTCAGTGCTCGTCCCATCCCTCCGTATACAGGATTCAAGTTTCGGATTTGAGAAGCAGAGGGGCTGGAAATTTCGGTTTTGCTGTAGCCAAGTGGCCTGTAAAAGACGCAAAACAGAAGTCCTTTCGATTTAGGACGAGGAACAGTAAGTTTCTAATTTTAGGATTATCCAAGTCCTCAATTATAACCATTAATTTGTAATGTACATATTATTTACTGTCTGAAATTACGTAAATTAGAGTGAAGAAAGGCTCTGATTTTATAAACGTTTTACTGGGGAACTTGTTTTTAATTGTTCAGTTATGTTTTTCAAGATTATCTCCATGATACAGATGGCTATAATTAACACATTACATTACGATGTCATTAGAAAAGTGAATGCTAGCTACAGCCTTTGTAATACAAGATAATCTTGCAGGGTTCCTGCGTATTTTGCATTTGGGAGGAATGGTAAACTGGGGGGTGAGAATGGGCAAATAAGTTTACCTCAGCCAAGTATGGGTTCTCTGGATGTCAGGTCCAGTGTGGCAATAACAAAGACTTGGGAACAGGTTACTGGCCCAAGATGGGAACAGAACATTAGTAAATAATATCTTAATTTTTACAAGAGATAATTAATGATTTGAGTATGTCAATAATCACACAGTAGCTAAATGACTTTGAAAGCAGTTAAAAGAACCTACTTGGTTTCCCGATTGACTCTGGGCACTAGTTTTGTTGTTACTTTGCTTTGTTCATCTTGAACTGCTTGGGCAATGTCCGGTGAGGAGAATGACCGTTTTAACTTGGGAACATCAACATCTGCTGCGCTTTGTGCTTTGGCTTTATGAGCTGGAGGGGTGGCAGGAGGTGTAATCGACGGGACCATTTCAGGTGGATACATGTGAACAGTGTTGGTTGGTGAATGATAGTAACGGTAGGTCCCAGTCACCACATCAAGAAACTAGAAAGGAGCAAATACAAGGTGAAAGCTCCACTTAAATGATTAGATTTTTATTGTTTTTCTACTGTAAAACCAAAAAGGAGGCAATCTGCAGTGAAACTTATTCTATTAAAAGATATTATCTTGCTTGATTGTGAAAAAGTTGGAAAAACCTGTCTAAAAGTTATTTATTTTCTCAAAGCTGTGTGTTGTAGATGACAGAAATAACTGCCCTTGTACAAGAAAAAGGAGTACCCGCAGAGTTTCACAGTGCCAGCTTGGATTGGCACTGTTTCTTCGTTGCAATGTTAATCTTGCTGCAATTACAAAATAAGCACTCTGCCAGAGACAAAGGATATTGGTCCAATAAACTGCTGCACAGCTGCGGTTATAATTCCACACACTGAATTCTTCAGCCAGCTGTGCTACTTTCAGCAAAAAGGAATAAACAAACAAGTGGAAAGCATCAACTGGAACAGTGCCTTGTCGAAAACAGATACCTTGGTCATTGTGCCTGTGACAGAGTAATTCACGGACCGACAGGTGAGGGAAAATGTGATTCTTGTTTCCTGAAAAGATGCAGAATCTTTCCAGAGTTTGGCTGAAAAAATGTAAATGAATCCCCTGGGGAAAACACCTGTTTTTTTGTCAAAAATTACAAATGGTCACTGTACCTTCATCCAACCTGGTGGTAAGCCTGGGACCGAGCGGCCCATTTCCTCACTCCTTGCTCTGATTAATGTATCGCGATGTTCCTATATATAAAAAAAATGAAGTTTCATTTAAAGGTTTTGTGCAGATAGTCGAAAGAAAAATATTCACGTGCATAAAACTCTTTTCATGAGATGTGCACACAGATATAAACCGCACAGATATAAACCGCACAGATATAAACCGCACAGATATAAACCGCAGTTCCAAAAATATAAGTAAGAAATCAGCACCGTTTCAGATAGTGAAACCCAGAATCCAATCAAAGGAATTTACATATTGCTAGTTGATGCACACAGCGAAGGCTTGGAGTGAGGAATAACTGGGATGGGCGCACAGACTGCATTCTGTCCCCATTCCATTGTCTGTATTCTGTCCTTTCATTTTAATTTGTTCACAATCATAAATCGAAAACAAAATCGCAAATTCAATCCTCATGCTAGTGCCTGTGTGACCTAATGACATGTGGACAGCTTAGCCTTTGCAAGGACAATAGGGAATGGCCAACATAGGCTGGCCTAGCCAACAATACTCATCCTATGAACGAATAGAAAAACAATCAAGGTTGAGGACTCCCAGAGTCACTCCTTTCTACCCCTTCCAATCTTTATCACTGTGCTGCCAATGGGTGACAACACACCCAAGAATAGTGCTGGAGGAATGTGGGACATTGGCTGAAAGATAAACAATCTTTGAATATGACTATTATCAGGTTGCTGCTTAACTAGTCTGAGAGACAGCTTCCCAAATTTGGAGGACACACCTCATGTTATCGAGGAGGATTTTGTAGTTAACTGGGATGGGTGCACCAGTCATATCCAAAATGTAAAAGTTTAAAAGATAAATGACTATTGGTAAAAGAAAATCAAATTCAACCCCGAGGATTTTTTGAATATGTTCTTTCATCTTCCTTGAAGATGTGTTCTCTGACCTCCCATTTTCCTGCCACCCATGACCAATTTCATTGCTGTGTCTAAACAAGCCATTATAAATTAGTTAATTGCAATATATGACCTTTGTGAAATCCAGAGCACACTCTGAAAACTTGTTATTCCATAATGACCACCCCGTTTATGTTACAACTTTTATAGAAATTAAAGCAGTAATTCCTATTGGGGTTCTATTGGTGAATGGAACCATTTAGTCTAATCCCATTTCCCCACTCTTTCCCTTCTTATAGAATCATAGATTCTTATAGAAACTTCAAGGGAAGAGGATGAAAAGATTCTTCCTGACTGGTCAAGTATCCTTTTCTCTTCCACCTGTCATTATCTTACTGGTCTTCTTTAAATGTAATGTTGCCAGTGATGTACCTGTTTCTCTGCGCTTGTGTCACTGCCCTCTGGCTCAGAGACAGATTGTTCACCACTGCTTTTCCTCAGGTCTACTTGATCGCTTACTTGGCTTTCAATTTTGCCCTTTTTTTCTGGTGATGGCTTTTCTTGGTCTGCTAGTCTTTTTCTTTCTGCTTCTTCTTTCCGCTGTCGGTCTTCACGTTCCTGCATTTTCTGTTCCTCATTTTCTCTGCGCTCTCTCTCTTGCTCTGCTTTTATTTTAAGCTCTTTTTCTTCCTCCTCTTGCTGTTCAATTTCTCTGCGCTCTTGTTCTTCCCTTTCTCTCTCCAGTCTCTCCTTCTCTTGCCTCTGTTCTTCCTGCCTTCTTTCACGCTGTTCTTTCTCCATCCTGGCCTTCTCGCTAATGAGTGCTGCTTCAGCATGGATCTGGTTTCTCTCTTCATCCGTGAGTGATTTCTGTGCTTCCATCGGTGGTTTTGTTGAACGATCTGGAATCACTGGTCCATTGCGAATGGATTGATCATCAGCACCAACAACCTCTATTTTAGGTTGAGGCCGATCTGGCAGTTTCATTGAAGGTTTTTTTGTTCGATCGACCTGTTCAAACACAAAAGCAGAATTGTCTTTGGGGTAATTCAGGACCGTACAAAGATACTCATTAAAAATAGCAATCAGACATCGGCTATTCAACACACGTACGTTAGAGGTACAGAGTGAAAGAGAACGTGACGAGGCCACCAATATGTGCAAGACTGATTTATTCAGCAGCTTTCACATCTACAAGATACCCCAAAGTGCTCTTTTCAGCCAATGGAGTTCTTCCAAATAAAAGCAAAATACTGGATACAGGAAATCTGAAATAAAAACGGAAAATGTTGAACAAACCCAGCAGGTCTGGCAGCATCTGTGGAGAAAAAAAGCAGAGTTAACATTGAGAGTTGTATGACTCTACTTCAGAGTTCTGAAGAGTCATACAGACCCAAACGTTAACACTAGAGTACTTTCAAAGCATGGCTACTGCTGAAATGTAGAAAAATAAGTAGCTAACTTGCTCATAGCAGGTTTCCAAAAACCACAACATTATAATCATCAGAGAATGTGTTGTTCTTCTTTGGAATGATGTCTTGGGATCTTGCATCCACGAGGGAGTAGATGGTACCTCCCTTTAATCTATCATCCGAAAAATGACACTTGCAGCAATCCCTCAGTAATGCAGTCTTAATTTTTGGGCCCAAGTACTGGAGTAAGCCTTAAACCCAGAATATTGTAATTCGAGAGACAAGTGTGCAACGCACAAACTAAGCTATATCTGACACTAAACTGCAATTTTATCAAACAGAATAGCTAGACAACAATAGCTGCAATTGTCGACATAGCTTCAAACGTAAATTGTTCAAAGACTATTTTATGAAAGACTATTTCCTCGGGTGGATGGAGCTATTACAAGGGGGCATAACTATAGGGTTCGTGGTGGGAGATACAGGAAGGATATCAGAGGTAGGTTCTTCACGCAGAGAGTGGTTGGGGTGTGGAATGGACTGCCTGCAGTGATAGTGGAGTCAGACACTTTAGGAACATTTAAGCGGTTATTGGATAGGCACATGGAGCACACCAGGATGATGGGGAGTGGGATAGCTTGATCTTGGTTTCAGATAAAGCTCGGCACAACATCGTGGGCCGAAGGGCCTGTTCTGTGCTGTACTGTTCTATGTTCTATAAAACTGCAGATACTGTTGTCAGAAATAAGAAAAATGAACGACACAAATCATTCACTGATTGCTTCTGCCTACCTAACTTGTTTGCACCTAAGCAAAAGCGAAAGAACAAGTCAATAACAGAAGCCAGGGTGGGGATGGTCTGTGATGTGGGAATGTTTGGTGGCCAGGGGCATAGGGTAACTGAGGGAGAAGAGAGAAGGAATTTTATTAATCTAATTGTAATGGAGTTACCGTATCAATTTTAAATAGCTCAAAAATATACATTTAATGTCCTACTGTTTTGCAATCATAAAAGATATTCACATATTCAATAGTCACAAAAATGGATGGTTTGAATTTTGTGCTTTTACAAGTGATTTTATTGAACCTTGCTTCAAGAGCCAATGAGAGAATATAATTATCTCCCTTTGACATTCATTAGTAATATCATCGCTGACTCCCCCACCATCAACATCCTGGGGGTTAGCATTGACCAGAAACAGAACTGGACTAGCCATATAAATGCTGTGGCTACAAGAGCAGGTCAAAGGCTGGGAATCCTGCAGCGAGTAACTCAGCCGATTCTCAAAATATCCACAAGACACAAGTCAGGAGTGTGATGAAGTACTCTCCACTTGCCTGGATGAATGCAGTTCTGACACTCAAGAAGCTCGAGAGCACCCAGGATAAAGCAGCCATTTAACTGGCACCCTATCCACCAACTTCAACATTCACCCCCTACACCACCAACTCTCAGCGACAGCAGTGTCTACCATATACAAAATGCAACTCGCCAAGGCTCCTTTGACAGCACCTTCCAAACCTGTGCATTGCCCCCTAAATTCCCCCGCAAGTCGTGTACTATCTTGGCCTGGAACAAGATCACCATTTCTTCACTGTCACCTTCTCAAAGGTAATTAAGGATGGGCAATAAATGCTGGTGTTGCGAGAAAGATATTAGCGAGAAGAATGGTGCTCCCAGAATACAAAGGGATGAGGGAGGCGTTGGCCAAGGTAGACTGGGAGCAAAAACTTTATGGTGGAACAATGGAGGAACAGTGGAGGACTTTCAAAGTGATCTTTCACAGTCTTCAGCAAAAGTATATACCAGTGATAAGGAAGGACTGTAGAAAAAGAGATAATCAGCCATGGATATCTAAGGAAATAAAGGAGGGTATCAAATTGAAAGAAAATGCATACAAAGTGGCAAAGATTAGTGGGAAACTAGAGTATTGGGAAATCTTTAAAGGTCAACAGAAAGCTACAAAAAAACTGTAAAGAAAAGTAAGATGGATTATGAGAGTAAACTAGCTCAGAATATAAAAACAGATAGTAAAAGTTTCTACAAATATATAAAACAAAAGAGTGGCTAAAGTAAACATTGCTCCTTTAGAGGATGAAAAGGGGGATGTAATAACTGGAAATGAGAAAATGGCTGAGGCATTGAACAGGTATTTTGTGTTGGTCTTCACAGTGGGAGACACAAACAACATGCCAAAAATTGATGACAGGAAGGCTATGGCAGGTGAGAACCGAGAAACTATCATTATCATGAAAGGTAGTGTTGGGCAAGTTAATGGGGCTAAAGGTAGACAAGTTTCCTGGTCCTGATGGAATGCATCCCAGGGTACTAAAAGAGATGGTGGGGGAAATAGCAAATGCACTCGTGGCAATTTACCAAAATTTGCTGGACTCTGGGATGGTTCCCACAGATTGGAAAACAGCAAATGTAACGCCACTGTTTAAAAAAGGAGGTGGACAAAAGGCGGGTAACTATAGGCCGGTTAGATTAACTTCTGTAGTAGGGAAAATGCTTGAATCTATCAAGGAAGAAATAGCAAGACATCTGGATATAAATTGTCGCATTGGTAAGATGCAGCATGGGTTCATGAAGGGCAGGTCATGTTTGACTAATTTGGTGGAATTCTTTGAGAACATTACATGTGCAGTGGACAATGGGGAACCTGTGGATTTGGTAGTCTGGATTTCCAGAAGGCATTTGACAAGATGCCACGCCAAAGACTGCTACATAAAATAAAGGTGCACGGTGTTACGGGTAATGTATTAGCATGGATAGAGCATTGGTTAACTAATAGAAAGCAACGAGTGGGGGTAAATGGGTGTTTTTCTGGTTGACGATCAGTGACTAGTGGTGTGCCTCAGGGATCAGTGTTGGGACCGGAATTGTTTACGATTTACATAGATGATTTGGAGTTGGGGACCAAGTGTTAGTGTGTCAAAATTCACAGATGACACTAAAATGGGTGGCAGAGCAAAGTGTGCAGAGGATGCTGAAAGTCTGCAAAGGGATATGGATAGTCTAAATGAGTGGGCAAGTGTCTGGCAGATGGAGTACAATGTTGGCGGATGTGAGGTCATCCATTTGGTAGAAATAACAGCAAAATGGACTATTATTTAAATAGTAAAAAATTGCAGCCTGCTGCTGTGCAGAGCGACCTGGGTGTCCTTGTGCAAGAATCACAAGGAGTTGGTTTGCAGGTGCAACAGGTAATTAAGGCGGCAAATGGAATTTTGTCCTTCATTGCTAGAGGGGTGGAGTTTAAAAACAGCGAAGTTATGTTGCAGCTGTATAAGGTGCTGGTGGGGCCACACCTGGAGTACTGTGTACAGTTTTGGTCTCCTTACTTGAGAAAGGATATACTGGCACTGGAAGGGGTGCAGAGGAAATTCACTAGGTTGATTCCGGAGTTGAGACGGTTGGCTTATGAGGTGAAACTGAGTAGACTGGGGCTATACTCATTGGAATTCAGAAGAATGAGGGGAGATCTTATAGAAACATATAAGATTATGAAGGGAATAGATAAGATAGATGCAAGGAAGTTGTTTCCACTGGCAGGTGAAACTAGAACTAGGGGGCATAGCCTCAAAATAAGGGGAGCAGATTTAGGACTGGGTTGAGGAGGAACCTCTTCACACAAAGGGTTGTGAAACTGTGGAATTCCCTGCCCAGTGAAGCAGTTGAGGCTACCTCATTGAATGTTTTTAAGGCAAGGATAGATAAATTTTTGAACAGTAAAGGAATTAAGGGGGCGGCACGGTAGCACAGTGGTTAGCACTACATAGAACATAACAGGCCCTTCGGCCCTTGATGTTGCGCCGACCAGTGAAACCAATCTAAAGCCCCTCTAATCTACACTATTCCAATATCATCCATATGTTTATCCAATAACCATTTGAATGCTCTTACTGTTGACGAGTCCACTACTGCTGCAGGCAGGGCATTCCACGCCCTTACTACTCTCAGAGTAAAGAACCTACCTCTAACATCTGTCCTATATCTCTCACCCCTCAATTTAAAGCTATGTCCCCTCATGTTAGCCATCACCATCCGAGGAAAAAGGCTCTCACTATCCACCCTATCTAATCCTCTGATCCTCTTGTATGCCTCTTTTAAGTCACCTCTTAACCTTCTTCTCTCTAATGAAAACAACCTCAAGCCCCTCAGCCTTTCCTCATAAGACCTTCCCACCATACCAGGCAACATTCTGGTAAATCTCCTCTGCACCCTTTCCAACACTTCCACATCTTTCCTATAATGCGGCGACCAGAACTGTACGCAATACTCCAAATGCGGCCGCACCAGAGTTTTGTACAGTTGCAGCATGACCTCCTGGCTCCGAAACTCAATCCCTCTACCAATAAAAGCTAACACACCGTGCGCCTTCTTAACAACCCTATCAACCTGGGTGCCAACTTTCAGGGATCTATGCACATGGACACCCAGATCCCTCTGTTCATCCACACTACCAAGTATCTTACCATTAGCCCAGTACTCTGTATTCCTGTTACTCCTTCCAAAGTGAATCACCTCACACTTTTCCGCATTAAACTCCATTTGCCACCTCTCAGCCCAGCTCTGCAGCTTATCTATGTCCCTCTGTAACCTGCCACTTCCCTCCGCACTGTCTACAACTCCACCGACTTTAGTGTCATCCGCAAATTTACTAATCCATCCTTCTACGCCCTCATCCAGGTCATTAATAAAAATGACAAACAGCAGTGGCCCCAAAACAGACCTTTGTGGTACACCACTAGTAACTGAACTCCAGGATGAACATTTCCCATCAACCACCACCCTCTGTTTTCTTACAGCTAGCCAATTCCTGATCCAAACCACTAAATCACCCTCAATCCCAGGTGTCCGTATTTTCTGCAAAAGCTTACCATGGGGAACCTTATCAAACGCTTTGCTGAAATCCACATACACCACATCAACCGCTTTACCATCATCCACCCTCTTTGGTCACCTTCTCAAAGAACTCAATAAGGTTTGTGAGGCATGACCTACCCTTCACAAAACCGTGCTGACTATCCCTAATCAAATTATTCCTTTCTAGGTGATTATAAATCCTATCTCTTATAACCCTTTCCAAAACTTTGCCCACAACAGAAGTAACGCTCACCGGTCTATAATTACCAGGGTTATCCCTCCTCCCCTTCTTGAACAAGGGGACAACATTTGCTATCCTCCAGTCTTCTGGCACTGTTCCTGTAGACAATGACGACACAAAGATCAAAGCCAAAGGCTCTGCAATCTCCTCTCTAGCCTCCCAGAGAATCCTAGGATAAATCCCATCCGGCCCAGGGGACTTATCTATTTTTACCCTTTCCAGAATTGCTAACACCTCCTCCTTATGAACCTCAATCCCGTCCAGTCCAACAGCCTGCATCTCAGTACTCCCCTCGACAACACTGTCCCTCTCCTGTGTGAATACCGACAAAAAATATTCATTTAGTGCCTCACCTATCTCTTCAGACTCCACACACAACTTCCCACTCCTGTCCTTGACTGGCCCTAATCTTACCCTAGTCATTCTTTTACTCCTGACATACCTATAGAAAGCTTTAGGGTTTTCCTTGATCCTACCTGCCAAAGACTTCTCATGTCCCCTCCTGGCTCCTCTTAGCTCTCTCTTTAGGTCCTTCCTGGCTAACTTGTAACTCTCAAGCGCCCTAACTGAGCCTTCACGTCTCATCTTAACATAAGTCTCCTTCTTCCTCTTCACAAGAGATTCAACCTCCTTAGTAAACCACGGTTCCCTCACACGTCTGCTTCCTCCCTGCCTGACAGGTACATATTTATCAAGGACGCGTAGTAGCTGTTCCTTGAACAAGTTCCACATTACAATTCTGCCCATCCCCTGCAGTTTCCTTCCTCAACCTATGCCAGCTAAATCTCGCCTAATCGCATCATAATTTCCTTCCCCCCAGCTATAACTCTTGCCCTTCGGTATATACCTCTCCTTTTCCATTGCTCAGGTAAACATAATCGAATTGTGGTCACTGTCACCAAAGTGCTCACCTATCTCCAAATCTAACACCTGGCCTGGTTCATTACCCAGTACCAAATCCAATGTGGCCTCGCCTCTTATTGGTCCATCTACGTACTGTGTCAGGAAGCCTTCCTGCACACATTGGACAAAAACTGACCCCTCCAAAGTACTCGAACTATAGCTTTTCCAGTCAATATTTGTAAAGTTAAAGTCCCCCAGAACAACTACCCTGTTACTTTCGCTCCTATCCAGAATCATCTTAGCAATTTTTTCCTCTGCATCTCTGGAACTTTTCGGAGGTCGATAAAAAACTCCCAACAGGGTGACATCTCCTTTCCTGTTTCTAACCTCAGCCCAAACTACCTCAGTAGACAAGTCCTCATCAAATGTCTTTTCTGCCACCGTAATACTGTCCTTGACTAACAATGCCACACCTCCCCCTAAAGCACTGCTGCTTCACAGCTCCAGGGACCTGGGTTCGAGTCCCGGCTCAGGTCGCTGTCTGTGTGGAGTTTGCACATTCTCCCCATGTCTGCGTGGGTTTCCTCTGGGTGCTCCAGTTTCCTCCCACAGTCCAAAGATGTGCGGGCTAGGTTGGTTGGCCATTCTAAATTGCCCCTTAGTGTCCCGGAATGCATAGTTTAAAGGGGTTAGTGGGTAAATATGTAGGGATATGTGGATAGGGCGTGGGTGGGATTGTGGATGGTGCAGACTCGATGGGCTGAATGGCCTCTTTCTGCACTATAGGATTCTATGATTCTCTGATAAGGGTTATGATGAGTGGGCGGGTAAATGGAGTTGAGTCCACGCAAAGATCAGCCATGATCTTATTGAATGGCGGAGCAGGCTCGAGGGGCCAGATGGCCTACGCCTGCTCCTAGTTCTTATGTGATACCACTAGGAAAGTCACTATGTGCCAACATGGCTTCTTCCATCCAGAGCTCAATTTCAGTTCTAGAAATTAAAACCAGCTAATTGCTAAACTAACTAAAGCATTAATAAAAAGATCTTCGTTTGCTGTTCCTTCAGCTGAGCTGATGGCAGTTTTTAGGTGTGACAGATCAGAAGTAGCTGCTTCATTCGAGGATATCAATTACTGGTGTTGCTGGACATTGGAGCTCACACCTGCCATGTTAAATATTTCTGCAAACCTGATTCAAATTGGTTGTTTGAATGTTAATGATGAGAGTTTGGCCGGTTTTCTGTCTCCCTTCACACCACCAGTCCAGTGATTTCCTATGTTGCAAGATCCCATTTCACTAAAACCAGCAGCACAGGCATTAATGAGGGAGGAAATAAAATAAGAGTTAACCAGCAACAGGCACTGGCAGGGATGAGTGAAGAATGCAAGCAGAACCGCAGCAACAGGAACATGAGAGCACAGTACACACTTTCTACTAACATGACAATATACTGCACATACCTGCGGAATGGCTTTCGCTACAATAGGCTGTCCACTGATCGCAACCCCAGGACCAAGAATGCCATTAGGCAAATGTGCAGTTTTAATGCTGACGTTTTTTGGTATCGCTTCCAACTCAGGTACATATTCATTTAAATTCTCCAATTCTTGGAAAGCCTTCTTTTCATCAACACCTTCAGAGGGTGGGCAAGGTTCCTCCAAGGATGGGTAACTGAAGTCCACTGTCATAAAAAAAAATAATGAATACAGTGCTTTTTGAACACAAGGGAGTACAAGTGGACCATGTGGCCTGTTGAGCTTGCTCTGCTATCCAGTAGGATCATGTCTGATCTCAGGCTTCAACTCAATTTCCCCCCACTCACTTTGAAGCCCCTTCCCCTTAAATCCCCGCAGGATCCCAAATCTGCCTATCACAGCCTTAAATGTATTTAACAGCGGAGCATCGGAGCATTCACACCCCTCTGGGGAGAATTCCAAAGATTCAAAACCTTTCGAGTGAAATAATTTCTCATCTCAATCCTAAAGGTTTGGCTCCTTATCCTGAGACTGTTCTTCTGTTTTAAATTCTCCAACTGGCAGGAATAATCGCTCAGCATTCACCTTATCAATCCTCCTCCCTATCAAACCTCCTCAAAATTTTACAGCTTTCAATGAGATAGCCTCTTATTGTTCTAAACTCGAGAGAATATAAGCTCAACTTATTCAGCCTCTCTTTTTAGGGCAATTTCCCCCAATGTACATGGGCCACTCCTTCAATCACTTGATTTGTGACGGTCATGTGCTGCTTCACCAAACTAGCGGTTGGAGGCACAAGCTTGATTCCCTTAATGCTGAGTGGGGGATGTCAGTTGCAGCAGCAATTATAATGCTTGGATAGTCTCTGACCATTGACCAAGTCTTCTGATCAATATCCAGTCACTCCCACCTTCTGGAGGATTGGGCTTTCACAGTCAAACAGTGATTCCGCTGTCAGGTTACTAAGAGCTTCTTCTGACAAAGGGTCATCCAGACTCGAAACATTGCTTCTATTCTCTCTCCACAGATACTGTCAGACCTGCTGAGATTTTCTAGTATTTTCTAGTTAATGGTAACCCCCAGGATGTTGATAGTAGGATATTCAGCAATGGCAATGCCATTGAATGTCAAGAGGTGATGGTTAGATTCTGTCTTGCTGAAGATGGTAGCTGCCTAGCATTTGTGTGGCACAAATGTTACTTGCCACCCCAAGCCTTGCTGCATTTGAACATGAACTGCTTCACTATTGGAGGAGCTACGAATGGTGAACATTGTGCAGTCATCTGCAAACATCCCCACTTCTGACATTACGATGGAAGGAGGGTCATTGATGAAGCAGCTGAAGGTGGTTGGGCCTAGGACACTCCCCTGAGGAAGTCCTGCAGAGATGAACTGGAGCTGAGATGATTGACCTCCACCACCACAACCATCTTCCTTTGTACCAGGTATGGCTCCAACCAATGGAGAGTTTTCCTCGATTCCCATTGACTCATTTTTCTATGGCTCCTTGATGTCATACTTGGCCAAATGCTGCCTTGATGTCAAGGGCAGTCACTCTCACCTCACCACTGGCATTCAGCTCTTTTGTCCATGCTTGAAACAGGGCTGTATATAATGAGGTCAGGAGCCGAGTGACCCTGACAGCATCTAAACTAGGTGTCGCTGAGTAGGTAATTTCTGAGCAAGTGCTGCATGGTAGCACCTGATGATCCCTTTCATCACTTTGCTGATCGGGAGTAGGCTGATAGGGTGGTAATAGGCTGGGTTGGATTTGACCTGTTTCTTGTGTACAGGGCATCCCCGGGCAATTTTTCACATTGTAGTTCAAATGAATGCACACTATTTGCATACAATTAAACACAAGTAACATTGCTGCCCATTGCAAATTACTGCACACTAGTACTTGAACTCTCGCTGCTACCCCATCACCGCAGCCACATCCCCCCGCCCCCCAACTTTCACCCCGAAAGTCCATTCAGGAAGCAGTACTTACAGGACACTTGAACAGATCCATGGGTTTCTTTCTTTGGAGGAGTAACTTTGGCATTAGTGGTATACATTGGGTAGCAGAGAAGCCAGCTGTCGTAGCCACCTTCCAATACCAGCGGTTCGCTCCGAAGAATTATCTGGCTATCCCACTGCAGCATAAAAATTTGTAAGTTGAAAATTCAGTACCTTTTTGGCAAGTGATCTTGTACTTTCCCTCTGATCACAAAAAGCTTCGACTGTATCAATTATTAGTAACTCCATAAAATTGTGACCCATCCTGTGATATTCACTTCAACCAAATGAGCGAGAACAAAAATCAGAGAAGCCCTTGACCTTGTTTAGCTGTCTCCCCACAGCTGCAGAATGTTGCATGCGGGTGGTAGAGTTACAGCATTCTGACATTATGGGAAGGCATCAAATGCAGAACATCAATTCCTTGTAGGGAATTGGAAGGGAAAAATTAAAATTTGGAGGGATAGATACAACACACGCACAGGATGAAGTGCAATAGAATATTTGAGAAAAAGATTTCTAAACCTTATAAAGTGCATCCTTGAGGCTTTGAAGAACGGTTCCCCTTTTCACTTTGTCGATGGAACTGAACCAATCCAACAAAACAATGTAATCAACAAACTGACGCCTTTGCCACATGTCTTTTGACTCCTCTGGAAGTTTCAATTCTATCTGGTTAACAGTGATGCTGCAGAAAACAGTTTTAAAATGATTTAGTTGCTATCTCCCAGCAGGACATTTTATACAATTTATCAAATTAAAGCAAACTGGAAGAGCTGCTCACAGGCTAATAAAACATTTGACATTGTCACACGCAGAATCATAACTTACAGATTATGTACCAGACACCATCATCATTCCTGGGTACCTTCTGTCTCACCGGCAGCACAGACCCAGAGGTGGCAGCAGTGGTATAGAGTCAGGAGGCAGTTGTCCTGAAAATCCTCAACACCCACTCTGGACCCCATGAAGTCTCACAGCATGAGGCCTCAGTGGGGGGGCTTCACTGCCCATCACCGAGACAGGTTTGGTAGCACCACTATAGACCAATTTGGCCAAGTCCTTAAGAACCGCTGCTAGACTGGATCTGTAGCAGGTGATGAGGGAAGCGAGAGGGAAAAACATACTTGACCTCATCCTAACCTGCCTGCCGCAGATGCATCTGTTCATGACAGCATCGGCAGGCGTGACCATCGCACAGTCCCTGTGCAGATAAAGTCCCGTCTTCACATTGAGGATACCCACCACTGTGTTGTGTGTCACTACCACCGTGCTAAATGAGATAGACTCCAAAAAGATCCAGAGACTCAAAACTGGGCATCCCTGAGGGGTCATCAGCAGCAACAGAATTGTAAGCGCATGGTCCAGCATAAGCGCCCACTCCACCATAACCACCAAGCCAGAGGATTAAGCATGAAGGGTGCGGGAGGGCATTCCAAGAGCAGAACCAGGTATACCTAAAACTTAGGTGTCAATCTGGTGAAATCAGTACTAATCCGTACAAACAGCATAAGCAGCAAGTGTTAGACCAAGCTCAGCAATTCCACAACCAATGGATCAACTCCAAGCTCAGCAGTCCTGCCAGACCCAGGCGTAAACAACCAAATAGCTCACTGGAGGAGGAGGCTCCACAAATAATCCTTTCCTAATTGATGGAGGAGACCAACACATCAGTGCAAAAGACAAGGCTGAAGCATTTTCAATAATCCTAAACCGGTGCTGAGTGGATGATCCACCTTGGCCTCCACTGGAGGTCCCCAGCATCATAGGTGTCAGCCTTCAGCCAATTCAATTCACTCCACATAATAGCAAGAAATGGTTAAAGGTACTGCATACTTTAAAAGTTATGAGCCCTGACAATATTCTGGCAATAGCACTGAAGACTCGTTCTCCAGAATTTGCCATGCCCCTAACCAAGTTGTTCCAGTACAGCTACAACACTGGCATCTACCCAGCAATGTGGAAAGCTGCCCAAGTATATCCTGTACAGAAAAAGGACAAATCCAACCTGGCCAACTACTGCCCCATCAATCTACTCTTCTCAGTAAATCTATTGAAGGGGTCATCAACAGCGCTATCAAGCAGCACTTACTCAGCAATAACCTGCTCAGTGACGCTCAGTTTGGGTTCCGTCAGAGTCACTCAGCTCCTGACCTCATTACAGCCTTGGTTCAAACATGGACAAAGAGCTGAAATCCAGTGGTGAGGTGAGTGTGACAGCCCTTGACATCAAAGCAGCATTTGACCAAGTTTGATATCAAGGAGCCCGAGCAAAACTGGAGTCAATGGGTATCAGGAGCAAAATCTTCACTGGGTTGGAGTCTACCTGGCACAAAGGAAGATGGTTGTACTGTTTGGAGTTCAATGATTCCAGCTCCAGTACATCACTGCAGAAGTTCCTCAGGGTAGTGTCCTAGGCCCAACCATCTTCAGATGATTCATCAAATGGCCTTCCTTCCTTCAGAAGGTTAGAAGTGGGGACATTTGCTGATGATCGCATAATGTTCGGCATAACTCGCAGCTCTTCAGATACTGAAGCAGCCCATGTCCATATGCAGAAAAACCTGGGCAATATCCAGGCCTGGGCTGACAAATAACATTCACAAAAATCAAATGCAAAGCAATGACCATCTCCAACAAGAGAAGATCGAACCATCGCCCCATGACATTCAATGGCACTACCACGACTGAATTCCCCATGATAATCATCCTGGGGATTATCACTGGCCATGAACTGAACTGGCTGGACTAGCCATAGAAATACTGTGACTATAAGAGCAGGTCAGAGTATAGGGATCCTGTGGCAAGTAACTCACCTCCTGACTCCTCAAAATCTGTCCACTATCTACAGGACACAAGTCAGGAGTCCACTTGCTTGGATGAGAGAGGCTTCAACACCACCTAGGAAGTTTGACACCATCCAAGGCAAAGCAATCCTTTCGAATGGCACCCCATCAACAAATATTCACTCCCTCCACCTCTGCTGCACAGTGGCAAGCGTGTATACCACCTACAAGGTGCAATGCAGCAAGTCACCAAGGTTCCTTAGGCAGCACCTTCCAAACCCATGACCAGTACCATCTACAATATATAAATCATTTATACAATATATAAATGATTTGGAAGAAGGTGTAACTGGAAGTTTGCGGCTGACACAAAGATGGCTGGACTTGCGGATAGCGATGAGCATTATCGGGCAATGCAGCAGGATATAGATAGGCTGGAAAATTGGGTGGCGAGGTGGCAGATGGAATTTAATCCGGATAAATGCGAAGTGATGCATTTTGGAAGAAATAATGTAGGGAGGAGTTATACAATAAATGGCAGAGCCATCAAGAGTATAGAAACACAGAGGGACCTAGGTGTGCGAGTCCACAAATCCTTGAAGGTGGCAACACAGGTGGAGAAGGTGGTGAAGGCGGCATATGGTATGCTTGCCTTTATAGGACAGGGTATAGAGTATAAAAGCTGGAGTCTGATGATGCAGCTGTATAGAACGCTTGTTAGGCCACATTTGGAGTACTGCGTCCAGTTCTGATCGCCGCACTACCAGAAGGACGTGGAGGCGTTAGAGAGAGTGCAGAGAAGGTTTACCAGGATGTTGCCTGGTATGGAGGGTCTTAGCTATGAGGAGAGATTGGGTAAACTGGGGTTGTTCTCCCTGGAAAGATAGAGAATGAGGGGAGATCTAATAGAGGTGTACAAGATTATGAAGGGGATAGATAGGGTGAACGGTGGGAAGCTTCTTCCCAGATCAGAAGTGACGATCACGAGGGGTCACGGGCTCAAGGTGAGAGGGGCGAAGTATAACTCCGATATTAGAGGGATGTTTTTTACACAGAGGGTGGTGGGGGCCTGGAATGCGCTGCCAAGTAGGGTGGTGGAGGCAGGCACGCTGACATCGTTTAAGACTTACCTGGATAGTCACATGAGCAGCCTGGGAATGGAGGGATACAAACGATTGGTCTAGTTGGACCAAGGAACGGCACAGGCTTGGAGGGCCGAAGTGCCTGTTTCCTGTGCTGTACTGTTCTTTGTACAAGGACAAGGGCAGCGGGCACATGTGAACACTGCCACCTGGAAGTTCTCCTCCAAGCCACTCACCACCCTGACTTGGAAATATATCACCTTTCCTTCACTGTTGCTGGGTCAAAATCCTGGAACTCCCTTCCTAACAGCACTGTGGGTGTATCTACACCACATGGACTGCAGCAGTTCAAGAAGGTAGCTCACCACCACTTTCTTGAAGGCAATTAGGGATCTGCAATAAACACTGGCCTAGCCAGCAATGCGCTCCCATGGAGGAATAAAGAAAAGCTTCCATTTTCTCGCCAAACTTTAATAGCAGTTATCAAAACTATTTCAAACTTGTATTTAATTTCCTACCCTGGACTGACAGCTTCCTCCGGCACGCTTATACAGCATGATCTAGCCATGTGCATGTGGGATTCCTGGTAATCCTTGTTGCTTCGTGCATCCATAATGATCACTTCAGTGTTTTCATCTTGCAACATTGCAAACAACTTTTCTGCAGTGATCGCTCCCCGAGGTGAATCTGTTTCCCAGAGGAAATATAATGAAATAAATAAAACAACCAATAGGTTAGTCAAACACTAGTTATAAGCAAGAGGTGAGCGGAGAGAAGGGGGATCTGTTAAAGCAAAAACTCACTTTTAGTTTGTGCTTAAATACAGCAGCTGAAAGGATCAGTGGCTTTCCTGATCTTTATTGATGACCGAGGCTTGGATGCACAGGGCACAATTTCAAAATGGACCGGTAACACAAACCAAGAAGTATTGTTAACTCTGAGGACAGTAGTAAACTTGAAAAGGACATAGACATTCTGGTGGAATGAGCGAATAACTAGCTAATTAAACTCACAAAGCAAAGTGTTGTATTCTACTTTGTTGGAAACAATATGCAATAAAAGGCACAATTCTGAAGACTGCGGGAACAGACACTCGAGGGGATATACGCAGAAATTGTTGAGGATGGCAGAGCAGGTTGAGAAAATGATTAAAAAGACATACGGGATTCTGGGCTCTGTTTTATAAACAGAGGTGTACATGAAAAAGGAAGTTGGTTCGGCCTCAAGTGAAATAGTGTGAATAATTCTGGGCACTGTACTTTAGGAAAAATGTGAAGGGTTTAGAGGCCACACAAAATATTCAGGGGAATGGTCCCAGCGATGAGCAACTTCGCTTACATGGATCGAACGAAGAGGCTGGAGTTACCCTCCTTGAAAAGGCTGAGAAGGCATTTTATCAAAGTGTTCAAAATCATGAGGGGTCTAGTCAGAGTAGGTAGAGAAACCATTCTCAGGGCCACAAAGCAGAGGGCTCTGATTAAAAGTGATTAACACATAAATCAACATCAAATTTTTATGCAGCAAGTGGTTGGGATCAGGCTTGGATTGACAAGTGGCGAGCAGTGTGTACACCAGTAGGATGCTGGGCAATGACCATCACCAACAAGAGAGAATCTGTAACTACCGTCCTTTGATATTCAAAGGCGTTATCATCGCAGAATCCCCCACTACCAACCTCCCGAGGGTTACCATTGACCAGAAATTGAACTGGATCACCCATATAAATAACGTGACTACACGAGCAGATCAGAGGCTGAGAATACTGAGGCAAGTAACTCACCTCCTGACTCCACTGGCCTGTCCATCTACAAAGCAGAATTCAGGGATGTGATGGAATGCTCTCCACTTGCCTGGATGGGTGCAGCTCCAAGAACACTCAAGAAGCTCGACACCATCCAGGACAAACAGCCCACTTGATCGGAATCTCATCCACCAATTTAAACATTTACTCTTCGCACCCCCGATGCAGTGTGTATTGTACAAAACAGACACTGCAGCAACTTACAAAGGCTCCTTCGAAGCATTTTCTAAACCCATGACAGCGGCCATCTAGAAGGTCCAGGGCAGTAGACACATGGGAACACCACTGCAGATTCCCCTCCAAGCCACTCACCACCTTAACTGGGAAATCTATCAGCCATTCCTTTACTGTCACTGGGTCACAATTGTGGGACTCCCTCCCTAACAGAACTCTGGGTGCACCTACAACACATGGACTACAGCGGTTCCAGGCAGCAGCTCACCACCATCTTCTTAAGGGCAAGTTGAAATGGGCAGTAAATGCTAGTCTTGACAGTCATGCCAGTATCCCATAAAAGCAGGCAGATTCAAATTGTAGCTTTTAAAATGGGATTGGATAATTATCTGAAGAGAAAATTTATACTAGGTTGATGGGGAAATTATAGAAACATAGAAAGTAGGTGCAGGAGTAGACTATTTGGCCCTTCGAGCCTGCACCACAATTCAATATGATCATGGCTGATCAGGCACTTTCAGTATCCCACTCCCGCTTTCTCTCCATACCCCTTGATCCCTTAGCCTCAAGGACAACGACCAGCTCCCTCTTGAACATATCTAACATAGAAACATGGAAAATTATGTGGGAGTGGGACTTGACGCTATCTTTAAGAATTAAAAAAAAAAATCATGTTCTTTGTGTGTGAGATGCTGCTGAGGACATTAACAGAGCTAATTTATCATCACAAGCACAAACTGAGCTTGGATTGGAATCAACGCAGGATTAAGGACAGAAGGATCCTTAATCTCGGGATTGCTGCCTGTGCCGCGGGAGAGTGAGAACAGGAATCGGTGGAGAATTAATGCGTGGCTGAGGGACTGGAGCAAGGGACAAGGATTTGGGTACTTGGATCATTGGGACCTCTTTAGGGGCAGGTGTGACCTGTTTAAAAAAGACGGGTGGCACTTGAATCCCAGGGGGACCAATATCCTGGCGGGAAGGTTGGCTAAGGCTACTGGTGAGACTTTAAACTAGAAAGGTTGGGGGGAGGGAATCGAAATGAGGGGACTGAGAGCGAGGAGGTTAGCTCGCAAATAGATAAGGAATGTAGACAGGGTAAGAGGGAGGTTAGACGAGTGAGGGAGAAGGGAAGTGCTCAGGCTGAAGGTCTGAGATGTGTCTATTTTAATGCCAGGAGTGTAGTGAATAAAGTGGATGAGCTTGGAGCGTGGATTGCTGCTTCGAATTGTGATGTGGTGGCCATTACGGAGACTTGGATGTCTCAGGGACAGGACTGGGTGCTTCAGGTGCCGGGTTTTAGATGTTTCAGGAAGGACAGGGAGGGAGGCAAGAGAGGGGGGGGAGTGGCACTGTTGATCAGGGATAGTGTCACGGCTGTAGAGAAGGTGGACGCCGTGGAGGGACTGACTACGGAATCTCTGTGGGTGGAGGTTAGGAACAGGAAGGGGTCGGTAACTTTGCTGGGTGTTTTCTATAGGCCGCCCAATAGTAACAGAGATGTTGAGGAGCAGATGGGGAAACAGATCCTGGAGAGATGTAGGAATAACAGAGTTGTCATGATGGGAGATTTTAATTTCCCAAACATAGATTGGAATATCCCTAGGGCTAGGGGTTTGGATGGAGAGGAGTTTGTTAGGTGTGTCCAGGAGAGTTTCCTGACACAGTATGTGGATAAGCCTACTAGAGGAGAGGCTGTTCTTGATCTGGTGCTGGCTAATGAACCTGGACAGGTGGAGGATCTCTCGGTGGGTGAGCATCTTGGGGATAGCGATCATAATTCTATCTCCTTCACGATAGCATTGGAAAGAGATAGGGTCAGGCAGGCTAGGAAAGTGTTTCTCTGGAGTAAAGGGAAATACAGTGTCATCAGGGAGGAAATTAGACGGGTAAATTGGAAGGAGGCATTCTTGGGGAAAAGTACCGAAGGAAAGTGGAGGATTTTCAAGGAATGTTTGTCTGGAGCTCTGCATGACAACGTTCCGATGAGACAGGGGGGTGTTGGTAGGGTACGGGAACCGTGGTGCACGAAGGTTGTGATGAACCTGGTGAATAAGAAAAGAGAGGCGTACAGAAGGTTCAGAGAGCTAGGAGGTGTTAAGGATTTAGAGGAGTATACGCGATGTAGGAAGGAGCTTAAGAAGGAAATTAGGAGAGCGAGAAGGGGTCATGAGAAGACCTTGGCGGGTAAGATTAAGGAGAATCCCAAGGCTTTCTACAAATATGTCAAGAGTAAAAGGATGAGATGTGAAGGCATAGGACCCTTAAAAGGTGAAGGGGGAAAAGTTTGTGCGGAACCGTTAGAAATGGCGGAGCTGCTTAATGAATACTTTACCTCGGTATTCACGGTGGAAAGGGATCTGGGTGGTTGTACTGCTGGATTGCGGAGGACAGAAAGGATCGAGCATGTGGACATAAAGAAAGAGGATGTGTTGGAACTATTGAATGGCATCAAGGTTGGTAAGTCGCCGGGACCGGATGGGATGTACCCCAGGTTACTGTGGGAGGCGAGGGAGGAGATTGCGGAGCCTTTGGCGATGATCTTTGCATCGTCGATGGAGACGGGAGAGGTTCCGGAGGATTGGAGGATTGCGGATGTGGTCCCTATATTCAAGAAAGGGAACAGGGACAGCCCGGGAAATTACCGACCGGTGAGTCTAACCTCAGTGGTTGGTAAGTTGATGGAGAGGATCCTGAGAGACAGGATTTATGATCATCTAGAGAAGTTTAGTATGATCAAAAGTAGTCAGCACGGCTTTGTCAGGGGCAGGTCGTGCCTTACGAGCCTGGTTGAGTTCTTTGAAAATGTGACCAAGCACATTGACGAAGGAAGAGCGGTGGATGTGGTCTATATGGACTTCAGCAAAGCGTTCGATAAGGTCCCCCATGCAAGACTTCTTGAGAAAGTGAGAGGGCATGGGATCCAAGGGGCTGTTGCCTTGTGGATCCAGAACTGGCTTGCCTGCAGAAGGCAGAGAGTGGCTGTGGAGGGGTCTTTCTCTGCATGGAGGTCAGTGACCAGTGGAGTGCCCCAGGGATCTGTTCTGGGACCCTTGCTGTTTGTCATTTTCATAAATGACCTGGATGAGGAAGTGGAGGGATGGGTTGGTAAGTTTGCTGACGACACCAAGGTAGGTGGTGTTGTGGATAGTTTGGAGGGATGTCAGAAGTTGCAGCGAGACATAGATAGAATGCAAGACTGGGCGGAGAAGTGGCAGATGGACTTCAACCCGGATAAGTGTGTGGTGATCCATTTTGGCAGATCCAATGGGATGGAGCAGCAGTATAAAATGAAGGGTACCATTCTTAGCAGTGTAGAGGATCAGAAGGACCTTGGGGTCCGGGTCCATAGGACTCTTAAATCGGCCTCGCAGGTGGAGGATGCGGTCAAGAAGGCGTATGGCGTACTAGCCTTCATTAATCGAGGGATTGAGTTTAGGAGTCGGGAGATAATGCTGCAGCTTTATAGGACCCTGGTTAGACCCCACTTGGAGTACTGCGCGCAGTTCTGGTCACCTCATTACAGGAAAGATGTTGAAGCCATTGAAAGGGTGCAGAGGAGATTTACAAGGATGTTGCCTGGATTGGGGGGCATGCCTTATGAGGATAGGTTGAGGGAGCTTGGTCTCTTCTCCCTGGAGAGACGAAGGATGAGAGGTGACCTGATAGAGGTTTACAAGATGTTGAGGGGTCTGGATAGGGTGGACTCTCAGAGGCTATTTCCAAGGGCTGAAATGGTTGCTACGAGAGGACACAGGTTTAAGGTGCTGGGGGGTAGGTACAGGGGGGATGTCAGGGGTAAGTTTTTCACTCAGAGGGTGGTGGGTGAGTGGAATCGGCTGACGTCGGTGGTGGTGGAGGCAAACTCGTTGGGGTCTTTTAAGAGACTTCTGGATGAGTACATGGGATTTAATGGGATTGAGGGCTATAGATAGGCCTAGAGGTGGGGATGTGATCGGCGCAACTTGTGGGCCGAAGGGCCTGTTTGTGCTGTGGCTTTCTATGTTCTATGTTCTATAAGGAGAATTTTGGAGATGAAGCAGTTTGTCACGAATGTGATAAAAAGGAGTGTTCAATGGTGGAAGACAAGGACTGAAGTGGGCTATATTACTGTTATATTTGCATGTTTTGATTTTGTAAAACATATATATATTTATTGTAGAGTACTAGTGTGAAATTGAAAGGGTTTGAAAAGCGACACCATCTTTGAATGTTGATGGTCCATTATTTTTGGGGGGGGGGGGGGGGGGGGGGGCGAGATGTGACACTAGTGTACCTTTAAGAAATGTTTTTTTAAAAATCATGTTCTCTGCAGCTATCATAGCTTCAGCTTTTTCTTCATTATGGCACCGGCCGGCTGTGAGAAATCCTTTCATTGCTCCTTCAACGGCTTAAATGGGGGATTGTTTATTCTGGGATTGTTTGATGAACCCATTGGGAGGAGGAAGACTGGTTGGCAGGTCATGTGTTTTGAACAGTTTTTTTCTTCATAGTGAATTCAAGGTTTCACTTTTAATTTGGTTGCTGGCAGCAGAGTTTAGAAAGGGGTGGGCCATCAAGCTGGAAAGCAATGTTTCTCTTTCTCTCCCTGGTTTTGGAAATTCTGCTGTTAACTGGAAGCAAGGTTCCGGGCCTTCCTGGAGTGGAAAATCTGCTGTTGGTGGTTGGCTTGACTAGCGTCTCCCTGGTGTTTGGGAAGCTGTTCTGACTCCAAGCTTGCCTGTGTGTGCATCAAGACAGCTGCAGCATTCAACCAAAGGACTAAATTCCAGCATCACATGAAGATTTGTAGTTTCTGTGATAAACCTGTGGAAAGGGTTTTGTTTATGAGATGTCTGTCTGACTGGGACATTTATATTCATTAAGGGTTATACAATATCATGATTTTTTCTTGTTTGCAAGTTACTGCTAATTTTCTTTCTATACATGTTAACTGTATACTTAAATAAACTTTGCGTGATAAAAGCTCCTTAGCGGGTCAGTTGAATCAAACCTGAAGTGAAATATCTCATGGTCAGTCTAGCCAAGTTCAAAGTGCAAAACTTATGATCCAGGAGGACTTGAATTATAACAGACCTGAATTATAACAGACTATTTGGGTTGGTCATACACAGAGTTAGCATGGTCATGTCAGACTGAATGGCCTCCATCTCTGCTCTATTCGATGATTCATTGAGAGAGAAAGCAACGGTGTTACAAAATTTTGTCACAGGAAATTGTCTTTTTTATATCAGGGTTATGAGGATCAAGCAGGTGATCACCCCCAGACTGCTGCTACTGATTTTAAACCAGGGATTTGGAAATGCGTAGCATGGCTATTGGTGACTGGTCATTCAATTCTTTTCCCCTGTCAGTTCCATGTAAAAGATTGGGATCCTCAGCTTGATTTCTGTTGAGCATTGAATGCTGCCTTTGATATAACCTGGAGATGGAATTGGACTGACAAGAAGTCGTATTGACAGAAATCTCACCATTACAGTCTGCATGTGTTTCTTTGATGTCGTTTAACTCACAGTCCTCCTAAAAATCAAACAAAAACTTTACTTAGAATGGTTAAACCTTCCTCTATTCTTATCAACTTTAAAACAGAGCAATGCATTAAATTCAAGTCCATGTTTTGATAGGATGTTCCTCTTCAGCAACACAAAATTGGATACAGATTCCAAATGCTTATTGAATAAGAATCTAAACCCAAGATGTTGTTCTTAATCCACCTTCTTTAGTTGTGCAATGTGCTGACAAACCCCAAATTTAACGCTGAATACTACAAAATGTTGCTGTGCTTTGAGACAATTTCAAATGCAAGATGAAAAATATTCAACTTAACTACCTTCAAGTTTCTTTTCTTAATGCCAACATCTGAAGAACTTTTGGTTGTTGTTTTTAAGCTGCTATCACGGCCCTTGCTTCTGGCTTCTTCCTGCTGTTTTATTTTCTCTTCCTGCAGCCTTTCATTTTCTTCAAGTTTTTTACGCACTTCAGCCTCCTCATATCTAATAGATTAAACAATATTTTAAAATCTTGTATCAATTCCCCAGTCAAAGGCAATAAAGCCAAATACATAGTAAGTATGCATAATGACATGTTTCTGCACAGGGAGGAGTACATAAGAACAAGATGACTTCAGAGCAAGAGTGGGCCTTTCAGCCCTCTGAGCCTGCTTCATCATTCAATAAGATCATGCCTGGTCTGATTGTGGCCTCAGCTCCACATTCCTGTCTGCACCCCCCAGCTCAACCATAGAACCCTCCAGTGCAGGAGGAGGCTATTTGGCCCATCGAGTCTGCACTGACCAAAATTCCACCAAGACCCGATCCCCATAACCCTATGTATTTACCCTAGTCAGTCCCCCTGACACTAAGGGGCAGTTTATCAAGGCCAATCGACCTAACGCGCACATCTTTGGACTGTGGGGGGAAACCAGAGCACCCGAAGGAAACCCATGCAGACACAAGGGGAACATATAAATTCCACACAGTGACCCAAGCCGGGAATTGAACCTGGATGCCTGGTGTTGTGAGGCAGCAGTGCTAACCACTGTCACCCAATGACCGAGTCTTCACTGCCTTCCAGGGAAGAGAATGCCATATACTAATGACGCCAAGAGAAAACAATTTTTCACATCTCTTTCTTAAAAGGGAGACCTCATTCTTACACCGTGTCCCTGCAAGATGACCGCCCTCCTGGTATCCATCCCATCATGACCCTCACCATCTTATTTCATTAGGGATCACCTCTTAATTCTTCTAAACCCCAATGGGCATAGGCCCAACCTGTTCAACCTTTCTTCATAAGATAAACCCTAAATCCCCGGCATGAGTCACGTGAACTTTGTCTGAACTGCTTCTAACTCAGTTCTATCCTTTTTCAAATAAGGAGACTAAAACTACACAGAATGCGAAGGCGACCAAAACAGTACACAGTGTACACTGTGGAGTTTGCAAGTTCCCCCCGTGTCTGCGTAGGTTTCCTCCTGCAGTCCAAAGATGTGGGTTAGGAAAATTAGTGGAGTGAATATGTGGGGTTATGGGAATAGGATGGGGGGGGTGTGGGCCTGGGTAAGATGCTTTGTCGGAGTGTTGGTGCAGACTCAATGGGCTGACTGGCCTCCTTCTGCACTGTAGGGATTCCACTATTCACCCATGCCCTCTACAGATGCAGTAAAACTTCCCTACTTTTATATTCCATTCCCTTTGCAATAGACACCAACATTCAATTTGCTTTACCTGCGAAATAACATTTTGTGATTCATGTACAAGGATACCGAGATCCCTCGGTACCACGTTATGTCATCTCTATTTAAATATGCTGTTTTTCTTTTCTTCCTGCCGAAGTGTGCAAGTTCACATTTACCCACATTATACTCCATCTGCCATTTTTTTGTCCACTCACTTAAAACTATCTAGATCCCTCTAGATTTCTGTTACATTAGTGTATCTTTAATAAGTTTTTTTTAAAAATCATGTTCTCTGCAGTTGTAAGCAAGCCTTTTGGTTTCATTGTTGCCGGGCTGTCTGGTTAGAAGTCCTTTTATTGCTGCTTCAATGGTTTAAATGAGGTTTTATTTTTACTCTGGGCCTCAGATACTTTCTGGGATTTTCATGATCCTGCATTGTGAGGGGAAAGATTAACTAAAGTCAAAGTCAGGTGGTTTCTCCCCAGAAGAATTCAAGGACTTTTTTTTCAGTTTTGGTTTTAGAGTCTGAAGCTGCCCTGGTTGTCCAGTGGCAGGCAGTTTTTTCTTTCTCTGTCTCCCTGATGTGATAGATTTCGCTGGCTAGCTTGAAGCAGGACTCCTGGCTATCCTGGAGTGAAAATCCTGCTGTTGATGGGCTACTAGTTAGTACCTAGAACCTCTCTTTCTCCCTGGTGTTTTGGGAAGCTGTTTTGACTTCAAGCTGGTCTGGGGTATAGCCAGAGGGCTGCCACAAGTTAAAAGGCCAGGAGGTCAAGGTTTCAATTCTCCACCCAAAGCATCAGGTGAGCATTCATATTGTGTGTTAAACCTGTGGCAAGGATTTTGTATCAGGAAGTTTGTTCGATTGGAACATTTCGTATACTTAAGGGCTATAGAAAAATCACGATTTTTTTGTAATTGGTAAAAGTTGTTAATTTTCTTTCTATACATGTTATCTGTATTCTTAAATAAACTTTGTTTGATAAAAGCTCCCTAGTGGGTCAGTTGAATCATACCTGAAGTGAAGTATCTCATGCTTACCCTAGCCAAATCCAAAGCGTAAAACTTCTGATCCAGGTGGACTTCATGAAACACTTGAGTTTCTGACCTGAATTACAACACTTCCCACGTCTTCCTGAAAACACACCGTCCAAACTACCCTGCCGTCAGCACCAAGCCGAGCCATCATATACTAGGTCCCTTCGTCCAAGGCCCTGCTAACTGGTTGAAAACAATTCGGACCTGGGCATTTTAAGGAGTTAGTTTGCCCAGTAACCCAAACCTTTTGAGGCATTAAGCCAACTAGGTAATTTCGTTCTCATCACAATTACTACAAACCTACAGGATTCAGAATAACTGTACAGACCTTAACTTGAGGCTTTCAGAGAGCCTTTCTGCTTCTTCTATGGCTTTTCTGAAGCTTGTCGGGCCAAGCAGAGAAAGGTAGTAGTCCTGAAATAAAACATTATACTTTCATGTACTGATCCTGCAGATCTAGCCAATTGAAATTGCTTTGCAGCCTGAACAAGAATGTTTGCAGTCAGGCAACAGCTACAAACAGAAACGTTTCAATGCTAGAAATCCAGTGCAGATCTGTCTAAAGGAGAAAAAGTGTCAACACTTTGAATGTGACCTTTCATCAGAACTGGGAGAACCAGTTTGCCAAAAGCTGTTGATAGATTGACCGAAACAGGGTGGAGGGAACAAGAGCAGGTCAAGTGCATTCGTCAAAGTAGCGAACGCAGCTGAACATCTAAACCTGCTTGTTGCTCTCCGTTACATCCCATTCTTGTCATTGTGCAGAGGAGCTTTACCAGCCTGCCACGGCCAGTTCCGATGAACAAACACACCCAAAACATTGATCTGCACAGCTAACATTTTATGTATTTAGTTCAGATTTCTACATTATCAATCGTGTGTATCTAGATTCAAAGTCTGCACCTTCTTCCTTGCAATTGCTGCCAGCAGTTGCATTGCTTCACTCCTTTGCCAACACAAGCAGGCCTCGGGCGTAAGTAACAAAACTGTTCACTTTTCCCCCAACCCACAAACTAAAAATGATCCCAATAAGCAATTTCTCAGTAAATTCCAGCTTGAAAAAAGCTCTGCTAAATTACAATGTTTTATATTATGTTGTTGGGCTTAGGGCAAGATTTGTAATCACTTTTAATCAAACTTGGAATAGCTTAAACAACTTGCTTTTCATTTTTATAGCAACGTTTATTTAGTAAAAGATTGATAGCTGCTTCCAAAGAGAGCAAATGAGAAAACTTTACACTGAGCCACACAATATATTAGACCAATACCTTGGTCAAAAACATAGGATTTAAGGAGCGTCCTTTAAAAAGGAAAGATAGTGTTTTGAAGAAAGAATTCCAGAGCTAAGGGCTAAAGTAACTAAGACAGGGCTACCAACCTTGGCGTGCTTAAAAATCAGGATGCACAAGAAACCAGGTTTGGTGAAGCACAGAAATTTGAGAGTTGTAGGAGGTTAGAGATAGGAAGCGGCAAGGTCACAGAGGGAGTTCAAATCAAGGACAAGAATCCAACTACTTAACACAAAACATTGTTATTGTTCAAACTTCAACCTTGCCAGTAACGAATTAGGTCTTGAGCTCAGAAAGCTGTGCAGCTCCCAAGATTAGCAGTCAAGCTCCATCCTTTGAGAATGCCAATTAAGTACCTACCATCGTCCAGCAGACACTGAACAATACTACCTCCCTATCATCAATATTGGGAAAGTGTTATTGACTCTACAGAACCTCTGGTTGAAGTGATAAGCAGTCTGTGATTTTCTTAATCGGTTTTTCACCAGGAAAAAGACAGCTTACTGCTGGTCATTAAAGAGGAGGAATTTGATCCTTTATTTAGGGGTGCGTGCAGTCTAATAGTTAGGCCTTCACTGAAGCAGTGGCTATTTTACTGGACCAGTAATCCAGAAGTCTGAGAATTTGAATTCAGTTGTAAGAATCTGGAAATGATAAACAATTGGCACCTTGTTGCTGTTAAAATGCATATCTAGTACACAAATTTCCATAAAAGCAAATTACTGCGGATGCTGGAATTTGAAACCAAAAGAGAAACGCTGGAAAATCTCAGCAGGTCTGGCAGCATCTGTAAGGAGAGAAAAGAGCTGACGTTTCGAGTTCAGATGACCCTTTGTCAAAGCTAAAAGGCACAGAAAGTGGGAGGTATTTACACTGTAGGGTGAGAGAATGAAAGATGAGTCATAGCCACAAAAACAAGGGAAAGGCTGCTAATGACAGCCCATAGAGAGAATAGAAGGTGTGAATGGCCAAACGGCAGAGGAGCTGAAATCAAAGGGTAAGCTGTGACAGATGAAGATGTGGGGGGAAAAGGGAGATGGGTGGGAGAGGCAAAATTGAGAAAAGGGGGGAAAGGGAAGCAAAAGGTAAGAAGGGATAAAAAAAAGGGGGAAAAGAGCAGGGGGGAAGAAAAAGAGACAATAAAGAAATAAAAAGGTAGAGAACAGTTAAAAAAATAAAATAAAATGAAAACAATCTCTCACTTTCTATGCTTTTTAGCTTTGACAAAGAGTCATCTGGACTCGAAACGTCAGCTCTTTTCTCCCCTTACAGATGCTGCCAGACCTGCTGAGATTTTCCAGCATTTTCTCTTTTGGGGACATGAATTTCCATCATGCCTACCCAATCAGTCCAATATATAACTCCAGTCCCACAGCAACATGATTGTCCTGTGAACTAGCCCAGCAAGTCCTTCAGCTTAGCGCAACAGAAGATAAATTTCACCCTTCCCAGGAACCCCAAAACCCCAAGAATTATTATTTCTTTAAAATCTATTTTATGGCACCATCCAGCTTCAAAAATGAAATCACCTCACAGCCAAAGCACGGGGAACAGTACCTTCTCCTTCAATTCGGCACTCTATAATCTTCTGGGCTCAACGCGGAGTTCAACTATTTTAGATTAAAATCTCAACCTTCATTTTACTCTTTTGGGTTTACTGGGTTGGCCTTGTCTTATCCCTTCATGTTGCATTCAGATGGTTGCCATGTCATCATTCACACCTTATGGGACACATTTGCTTCTTCACTGTATCTTACCGCTCCCTATGGCGGCTGAATCATGAAATCTTGCCATTTAACCTCCCCTACTCTCCACCCTATAGCAGAGCTTCCCTTTTGCTCCTCCTTTCCCCACACTCCTCCCTTGCACGGACTTAAAAATGCTTACATTATCTTCCTTCAGTTCTGATGAAAGGTCATTTCAGCCTGAAATGTTAACGGTGTTTTTTTCTCCACAGATGCTGCCTTACCTGCTGAGTATTTCCAGCAACTTTTGTTTCGTCTTATAACAAAGGTCAATTTTAGCTCATTTAGTAACACTCCCATCTGAACGCCACTCTTCAGACTTCAGCAACAGTCGATTAACTGATCATTCAACCCACTAACTGTTTATCGAGATTGAATTGGCAACCATTATGAGCTAATGTGACCACATATTAACCCTTATTGCGTGAGTGTTCTGGGTTGTGCTGAGAAGAGGGGAGGGAGGTTCCAAAGTACTTTACAGCCAGTGGAATAATTTTTGAAGTGTGCTTACTAGTGCAAGCCAATTCAGGACAAACCTTAGAATTTACTGCTAGGTATTTTCACAGTTTACGCAGGCTGTGTGCGACAGTTTGACATGCCCATGATTATACCACCAGAACCAGTGACACCACCAACTCCTCCAGCACAAGTGCCCAATAAACAGGTCAACAGCACTCAATTTTAAAAGTTAGAGCAAAGAAAATAACGCTAATTATAATTCTTTGACAGAAATCTGACAATAAAATGTATCCTAATGGTCAGTGGGAAAGACTGCACAATAACTTCTTGATCAAACTAATTTGAGTAAGCTGTTTACATCTGGCAGTTTTCTAAAAAATACTCCCAAAGGAACTAATTTAATTACAGAAAAGATGAGAGCAGCTTAACAAGTCACAGAATTGGGCATACCCCTTCAAATGCGTTAATTCTGGCAACTATATGAAAAGCGCTACTAGTACAAGCTGCATGGTATTGCACAAAACAGAATAACCAGGTACCTGCTGGAGTTTGAAATCAGCTCTTTTCCGAATTAGATCGTATACGGTCAGGTACTTCATGTAAAGGACATATGCTTTTTCCTCATCTCTATCCAATCTACATTCTTCTGCAGCCTTGAAAATTTTACAGGCACTAGTAACATAGCTGAAAAATAAAGGAAAATGATTTAAAGACAAAATCCTTATAGGTTACAATAGGTGAACACTGCAATCTTTCTTGTCCATTAGTGTTGACAAAAATGTTTAGATCCACCACAGTATAATTAGAATCTCTTAATCAGGACTCCAAGTAGTCTTAATGCTTCACCAAATGGTTCAGTTAAGGCAATACAGAGCAGAAACCAGATTTGATTTCCCATTTGTGTCGCGGGAAATAAACTGAGCTGAGAGGCACAACACAGGGGTTGAGTTCCATTGCCTTGATCATGCTAAAGTGCCTGATATTCCAGGTTGTAAGGGCTCCTTCACCTCCTCTCAGCTTGTAAGTTTAGGAACCTCATGGACACATTCCCCCATTTTAGGTGTGCTTGTACAAGAGATACAGAATTAAAATGTATTTTCAACATCATCAGTTCTTGTGTTATCCAATCTAAAACACAAGGTTGTGGGGCTTCAGTATTTGTGGACCAGAATCCCAGCACAATGCAGTGGAGAGGTGAGTTCAATAACTGCCAACCAGAATCCCAGAATGAAAGGTAATGGAAGTTGAAACATAGGTCACTTGAATTCACAGAAGTTTATGGTGCTCTTTAATAATATTGTTTTGTTACAGTGTGGGACCAGATGCTTCAGGATGTTTGCTCTATCTACATCACTGTGAAATAATGGCATTATGCAGCATTATATATGGAATGACTCCATCCCATAGCCACTTTACTATAATTTGTTCTTTTAAATTATTTATTCCAATGCAGGCTGCAGATTTTTTATATTTTCCTTCCCGACACTGTTCTGGTTATTCCATTACCTAAACTTCGCTCTGTGTCCACCATGGTTTTAACAGTTGGCAAACAACACTTGCCAATCTGCACTTTTAGTACGTGATACCTACTGCAAAACAGAGGCTCGTGCAGAGTACTGGTAACAGCAATGCAAACTGACTAGTCAATAGACGATCTGATTCTGGCATTTTGTTTGGAATAAATTATTTTTGGGTTATCCCCATTTTTACATTCCAACACATTTCCTAGTCACCCAATCAAGGCAAGTTTTGCAGAGCATAGCTTGTCTCGCACACTTGCTGATTTCACAACACATTCACACAAAACGTGACTTAATTAAAATACAGTTTGAGATTCAAATCCTAAGGGAACCAGTCAGTCATTGAATCGTACAGTATAGGAGGCCATTTAGGAAAACATACCCATTGGCTCCTTAAAAAGCTACACAAGGAGTCTCACTCACTTCTCCTCCCCCCACCCCCCTTTCTTTGAGAATTTCAGGTTTGCATGGTTCCGTTTTCTTCGAGTATCAGAGGCTTTTCAGATATTTAATTAGGTTTTAAAGTGAGACATTTCAATGCTGATGCACATTTCCTTACTTTTTGGTGCTTTTCTTTTCCAGCTTCACTTCTGCTTTCTTATTAAGATCAGCCAGGCACGTGGACAAATACAACTCTTTCACATCACTTGATACCGCAGGCATTTTGAAGAAACTGGCTTTTAACTGGTTCACGCCAAAGGTGGTTGTTCCTCTATACTTCGTTTTAAACAGCAAATCTACTTGCACAGTCTACAGGAAAAACAAGAAAATCATTTATGGTAAAGAAAACACACAGGAATTAAGGGGAGATGGCGGTATAGTGGTAATGTAACCTAACTAGTAATCCAGAGGCCCAGGCTAATCTTTTGGGGGGGTATGGATTCAAATCCCATGACGGCAGGTGGCACAAACATGATGGGCTGAATGGCCTCTTTCCGTGCCCTACTTTTTCTATGGTCTAATAAAATCTGGAATCAAAAGTTTGTCTCAGTAATGGTGATCATGAAATTATCATTGTCATAAAAGCCCATCTGGTTCACTAATGTCCTTTACGGAAATAAATCTGCCGTCCTCACCTGGCCTGGCCTACATGTAACTCTAGACCCTCAGCAATATAGTTGATTCTTAATTGTCTTCCGCAATGGCCGAGCAAGCCATTCAGTTCAAAAGTAACTAGGGATGGACAAAAATGCTGGTTTTGCCAGCGATGCTCACATTCGATGAAAGAATAAAAAACCGGCTCTGACAATGCAAGAAAATTGTGATGTGGGGTATAATATTTTCATATTAAAATATCCTTCCAGAGGTCCAGGTACAAACATAATGTGGCCAGCATACCAAATTCTCACTGTAGCCCTGTTAAACCAAAGGCTGGGACATGCCCATTCAAGGTAATGCCGGTCCATCTTTTACCCATTGACCGGGGAGTGGTCCTGCTCACTTTAATAAAAAAATGAAATAAACCTGAGTAGTTATTGATAGAAGAGTGAATCAAGATGCAGCCTGAAACATCCCTAACATGGAGATAGAGAATTTAAGGCACACAAGACTGCCTATTAGCCAGTTATAAATATCATGAAATCTATTGGCCCATATCCTTGAAGGTAGACTTAAAACAGACATTCGAACAACACAATCTTCTCAAAGGTATGGGAAGCATACTTCATCAATAAAAGCAAAATACTGTGGAGCTAGAGATCTGACACAAAAATAAGTGTTGGAAAAACTCAGCAGATCTGACAGCATCTGCGCAGAGAGGAAAAGTTAATCGAGTTCAATATGATGCTTCTTCGGAACTAATACACTTCATCAATAGCGGGGGAAGCAGAGAGGAATCTTATATCAGAAGCACACAGTGCACTAAGGTTTTTAAAGCCAATATTCACAAACAATTGAACGTAGGAACAAGAAAACTACGAAGGGTCATGAATGAAGCCCAGTCCATCACACAAACCAGCCTCCCATCCATTAACTCTGACTACACTTCCTACTGCCCCGGAAAAGCAGCCAGCATAATCAAGGACCCCACGCACCCCGGACATATTCTCTTCCACCTTCTTCCATCAGGAAAAAGATACAAAAGTCTGAAGTCACATACCAACCGACTCAAGAACAGCTTCTTCCCTGTTGCCATCAGGCTTTCTAATGGACCTACCTCACACTAAGTTCATCTCTCTCTACACCTTAGCTATGATTGTGACACTACATTCTGCACTCTCTCCTTTCCTTCTCTATGAACGGTATACCTTGTCTGTATAGCATGCAAGAAACAATACTTTTCACTGTATAAGGAATTAGGAGCAGGAGTAGGCAATTCAGCCCTTTGAGCCCACTCTGCCATTCTATATGATCATGGCTGATCTCCATCTCATCCGAACTCTCCACTTCCCTGCCTTTTCCCCATAGCCCTCTATCCGCTTTTGACCAAATATTTATTCTTTCTTGAATCCATATTTTGATTCTATATCCACTAGACTCTGGGCCAGTGAGTTACATAGACTCACAACCCTCTGTGTGAAGTAGCTTCTCCTTATCGCTGTCTTGAACCTCCCCCCCTCTTATTCCACAACTATGACCACTTGCCCTAGACTGTTCTAGAAGGAGGAACATTTGGTTAACATTTACTTTATCAATCCCGTTGAGTATTTTATATACCTCAATCAAATCCCTCCTCATTCTTCAATACTCCAGTGAGTACAAGCCCAAGCTACTCAACCCCTCCTCATACGACAGCCCCTTTAAACCTGGAATCAATCTAGTGAACCTCTTCTGAACCGCCTCCAGTGACACCTCCTCAAAGGAGGTGACCAGAACTGGACACAATACTCCAAGTGTGGTCTCACCAATGCCTTATACAATTGTAACAACACTTCTCTACCTTTATACTCTATAGACCCTTTGCAATAAATGCAGATTCAATTTGCCTTCCTTATAACATTCTGCATCTGCATACCCACTTTCTGAGACTCAAGCACAAGGACACCCAGATCCCTCTGCACAGGTGCCTTTTGAATCTGTTTCCCATTTAAACAGTAATTTGCCCTTTTATTTTTCTGGTCAAAATGAATAACCTCGCATTTATCCACATTAAACTCCATCTGCCAGATTCTGGCCCATTCCCATAGCCTATTAATATCCACTTGTAAACTTTATATCTCCTCATGGCCTGCTTTCCCACCTATTTTCATGTCATCAGCAAATTTCACTATGTTACAATCTGTCCCTGCTTATAGATCATTGATAGAAATTGTAATTAGTTGTGGTCCGAGAATGGAATCCTGCGGGACCCCACTAGTTACAGATCGCCAACTGGAGAAAGACCCATTTATCCCAACCTTTTGCTTTCTATCAGTCAGCCAATCCCCAATCTAAGCCACTACTCTGCCTCCAACCCGTTGGGATCTAACCTTTTGGATCAGTCTCTTGTGTGGCACCTTGGCAAATGCCTTCTGGAAGTCCAAATAGATCACAGCCACCAAATTGCCCGTTATCTACCTTGCTGGTTACACCCTCAAAGAACTTTAGCAGGTTCGTCAAACAGGACTGGTCCTTCACAAAACCGTGCTGACACTGGTGAATTGAGCGTTGCTTTTCCAGATGCTCAGTCACCTCCACCTAACTAAGGCCGGTTAGCTTAACGTCCGTAGTTGGGAAATTGCTGGAATCCATCATTAAAGAAGAAATCGCAGGACACCTGGAAAAAAATGGTTCGATCAAGCAGACGCAGCATGGATTCATGAAGGAAAAGTTGTGTTTGACAAATTTACTGGATTTTTATGAAGATGTAACGAGTGCAGTTGACAGAGGGGAACCGGTGGATGGGGTGTTTTTGGATTTCCACAAGGCGTTCGATAAGGTGCCTCACAAAAGGTTGCTGCAGAAGATTAGGGCACACGGAGTTGGGGGTAAAGTGTTAGCGTGGATTGAGGATTGGCGATCTAACAGGAAGCAAAGAGTTGGAATAAATGGGTGCTTTTCCGGTTGGCAGTTGGTGACTAGTGCCGTGCCGCAGGGATCGGTGCTGGGGCTCAACTGTTTACCATATACATAGACGATCTGGAGATGGGGACCGAGTGTAGGGTAACAAAGTTTGCAGATGATACAAAGATGAGTGGGAAAGCGAATTGCGTGGAGGATGCGGAAAGTCTGCAGAGAGATTTGGATAGGCTAAGTGAGTGGGCGAGGATCTGGCAGATGGAGTATAACGTTGACAAGTGTGAGGTTATCCACTTTGGAAGGAATAATAGTAAAATGGACTATTATTTAAATGGTGCAGAGGGACCTGGGGGTCTTTGTGCATGAATTGCAAAAACTCCGTTTGCAGGTGATCAAGAAGGCAAATGGAATGTTGGCCTTTATCGCGAAGGGGATGGAGTATAAAAGCAGGGCGGTCTTGCTGCAATTGCACAAGGTACTGGTGAGGCCGCAACTGGAGTACTGTGTGCAATTTTGGTCCCCTTATTTGAGAAGGATGTATTGGCCTTGCAGGGAGCACAGAGAAGGTTCACCAGGTTGATACCGGAGATGAGGGGGTTAGCTTATGAGGAGAGATTGAGTAGATTGGGCCTGTACTCGTTGGAGTTTAGAAGGCTGAGGGGAGATCTTATAGAGACATATAAGATAATGAAGGGGCTAGACAGGGTAGAGGCAGAGAGATTCTTTCCACTTAGAAAGGAAACAAGAACTAGGGGACACAGCCTCAAAATAAGGGGGAGTCAGTTTAGGACAGAGTTGAGGAGGAACTTCTTCTCTGAGGGTAGTGAATCTCTGAAATTCTGTGCCCATTGAAGCAGTGGAGGCTACCTCGTTAAATATGTTTAAGTCACAGGTAGATAGATTTCTGATCAATAAGGGAATTAAGGGTTATGGGGAGCGGGCGGGTAAGTGGAACTAAACCACTATCAGATCAGCCATGATCTTATTGAATGGCGGGGCAGGCTCGAGGGGCTAGATGGCCTACTCCTGCTTCTATTTCTTATGTTCTTATTAATGATTGACTCCAGCAACTTTCCCACCACAGAGGGCAAGCTTACTGTTCTGTAGTTTCCCACTTTGTACCTCTCTCCTTTCTTGAACCATCAGCTTGTGGTGCATCACACACAAAAATCTCATCTCCACGCCATTGCTGGGAATGACCTGTCTTGATCGGGATCTTGATCAATTGGGCCAGTGGGCTGACGAATGGCAGATGGAGTTTAATTTAGACAAATGCGAGGTGATGCATTTTGGTAGATTGAACCAGGGCAGGACTTACTCAGTTAATGGTAGGGCGTTGGGGAGAGTTACAGAACAAAGAGATCTAGGGGTACATGTTCATAGCTCCTTGAAAGTGGAGTCACAGGTGGACAGAGTGGTGAAGAAGGCATTCGGCATGCTTGGTTTCATCGGTCAGAACATTGAATACAGGAGTTGGGACGTCTTGTTGAAGTTGTACAAGACATTGGTAAGGCCACATTTGGAATACTGCGTGCAATTCTGGTCACCCTATTATAGAAAGGATATTATTAAACTAGAAAGGGTGCAGGAAAGATTTACTAGGATGCTACCGGGACTTGATGGATTGAGTTATAAGGAGAGGCTGGATAGACTGGGACTTTTTTCTCTGGAGCATAGGAGGCTGAGGGGTGATCTTATAGAGGTCTATAAAATAATGAGGGGCACAGATCAGCTAGATAGTCAATATCTTTTCCCAAAGATAGGGGAGTCTAAAACTACAGGGCATAGGTTTAAGATGAGAGGGGAGATACAAAAGTGTCCAGAGGGGCAATTTTTTCACACAGAGGGTGGTGAGTGTCTGGAACAAGCTGCCAGAGGTAGTAGTAGAGGCGAGTACAATTTTGTCTTTTAAAAAGCATTTAGATAGTTACATGGGTATAGAGGAATATGGGCCAAATGCGGGCAATTGGAATTAGCTTAGGGGTTTCAAAAAAAAGGGCAGCATGGACAAGTTGGGCCAAAGGGCCTGTTTCCATTCTGTAAACCTCGATGACTCTACTCAACAACTCATGGAATTTGCAAATGTCAGGCAGCTAGCACATGCAAGTTCTAAGCACAGTATTTTGGTCAAAATATTTATTTAATAGTTCACACCAACAAGTAGTATGGTCGGATTCAAGCCCCGCCGCCGCTGCGGGTGAGGACAGAGAATTTGGCGCTCGGTCAAATCTCCATTCACTGGAACAGGAGCAGAGAATTCCGCTGTCGTGAACTGCTGGAGAATTCCAGCCATGATCTTATTGAATGGTGGGGCTGGCTCGAAGGGTCAAATGGCATACTCCTGCTCATCTTCCTTACAGTTTATATCCTGCTCTACTCAATTTTAACAAAACTAAAACCAGAACATGGCCTAAAAGCATTGGTCCCATTTTTGGGTTACCTGCTTGGTGGGTTGTCCCTCTTTATC